>NC_041391.1:284452952-284524993 GCF_002162155.2 Triticum dicoccoides
TGCACAAAGAGCAGACCAACATGGGGCGGTGCGATAGAGATCACACGGGAAGTTTTTACCTAGGTTCGGGCCGCCGTGAGGCATAAAACCCTACTCCTGCTTTGGTGGATTGATGGTGGAAAAGTGGTGGTGGTGCATAGTACACTCGCTCGGCAGGGGTTGCCTTGGGGTGGCAGCGACTACACTACGGGGGTGCGAGTGATCTAACTTTCCAATCCCTCTAACTGTTGCCATGGGCCTCCTTTTATAGGTTAAGGGGTCACCACAGTGGCAAATTAGTCATTAGACACTGATATGATAGCAAATAGTGCTATCATACCTAACTCTGCAGGCCGACAGTGTGCATTTAATGCACCGCCTAGCGTCATGTCATTGGTTGCCCGGCAAGGCTTGCCGGGCTATCTTGCCAGCTCCACGCCTGCTTGTCTGACACGTCTAGGACGGGTTCCATGTGTGGGTTTTCTTGGTAGGAAGTGGCCGCCATGTGGCGAATGGTTGCCACTTAATCAATCCGCAGCTTAACACCGCACTGATCGACAACGTGGGTCGTGGTGGAGTAGTTGGTGAGGAGATCTGGCCTCCGCAAGTCCCGGCAGGCCCTACCGAGATGCCTTGGTCATCTTCTTCTGGGGGTGGCCTCGCCCCTTGCCAGGCTCGCCTGCCCGGCAAGGGAAGCTTCTTTCTTGATGATATCTATCTTTTCTGACTTGGCCTTGGTCCTTTCTAATCTGCTTGTTGATGCTTCGAATTTCTTGGTCTCTGGTTCATCTCGGTCTGAGGCTTCAACCTTGATCTTGTGCATGTGCACAGTCAGGGCGATAGGCCCAGGGTCTGTTGCACCGACAGAAGCCCTCGGGCCTGCCGCGAATGCGCTACCGAGCGTCGTCGGGGTAGGGCCTAACAAGTGCACAGGCAGAGCTGTTGAAGAAGTTGGTCTCTTAAGTTCTTCCTTGCTTCTTCATTAGTCTTGATTTCGGGCCAGTTTCCGGTTTCCCCGCACGTTGTTCAAAGCCAATGGTGGTGGGTCTGCTCCAGTAATGGCCCGTGAATGACTTTAACGCACGGGGTAGAAACTGCCAATTCACTCTTCCCACCACACCCTTATCCTTAGCCACGTATGTTGCATGCATCGCGCGGGGTAGGTAACTGAGGCGCATGGCGCGGGAGAGCATAATGACGAGGGCCCGGCTTCCTTGAACTGGTGGGGGAGGGCAGCGGTCACCCATTGCGGATCCTGCCCCCAGTCCCTCGTTCGTCTATAAAAGGAAGAGCGGGGGAGGAGTGGAGGCATCCAACCGTATTCTTCTTCTCTTCTGCCTTGCTCCATCTTGAATATGCCAGAAGGGAGAGCCTGGGACTGGCCCCCAGGCTGTAGCTCAGAATCCTTTGTGGTCACGAGGATGCCCGGGTGGCGCGGTGGTAACACTGGAGGTGGCGACTCCAGCACGCTCGTTGCCGCGCCGCCCGTAGCCTTGACTTCAGTGGGAGGGGATGCAAACGACACCATGCCGAGGCCCACGGCGGGTGCGGGGCGTGGTAGCCAGTCACTCCTCATTCTCTGTTCCTGCATGACATAGAGGAAGAGCCTCGGGGAAGGTCTGTCGTTGGTGAAGGCAGATTTGGCTCCTCCAGGTGTCATCCTTTGTTTGCGAAGGAGGGCTTCTCGTCTTCGTACATGTCTTCGGGACGTGCGGTGATTTCCGATGTCAGAGCCGTTGGGAACGACCATGCTCTCTATGCGAAAAGCCAGAGAGCATGGCGTTCGGTGTGGTTGACGATATGGGGTCTTCGGGTGGTAGTGATGTGGACGAGGACGGCAACCCACGACGCATCTAGAATGGGGGCGCCCGTTCTGACGAGTCGTGTTTGCCGGTGACTCTGTGCCTCGCCACCCGATCCTCTGGCAGCGTCACCATTTGCGCCGGCCCTTCGGTTTCTTCCTCCTTCCCGGAGAGCGGCGTCGTGCTGATCCTAGGGAGGCGCCGGACTCTAGTTGTGCCCGCCTTTCTACCTCTTCGACCTCATCCTGTAAGGAGATGGACAGGGGCAAAGGCATCATGGGGCACTTATCTTTTTTCAATCTTAAATCTGTAGGCACTTGCCAAATTTTAATTCAAATAATGTAATCTCCCGTGTCTATGCTTGTGTTTTGTAATGCTTGTACTTGTGTCAGTATGTTAATGAAAAAGATAAACCTTGTCGGGAACCCGTGCATGTGTATGTCCATGCAGAGGTGAGATGCCTCTTTAGTGTAAATAAACGAGTTTTTCCTGGCAGGTTACCTTGCTAGTACCCTTTTTGTCTGCCGGAGAGTCACATCTGCCGGGTTACAGACAAAGCGGACCAGCCCCCCACCAACCCCCTTTTACCAAATGCAACTACGATCATCCTAATCAAACCAGTGTTCGAGTCAGGAATGGGAGCACCCAAGTCTAAGAAGAGGCGGTGAGGTTTTCTAATGCTCTAAGTTATAGCTTACAGAACACGAATGGACAAGAGGTAGAACTTATATGTTCGGCTTGCCGGGGATCGCAGTGTTGGGCAATCTTCTCAACTCCTTGTGGAAGCCAAGTCCACAGTAAGAACTTGCAGCTTCATACAGATGAGAATGAATGCAGGATGCGATCCTATCTATATGCATATGCAGATGCTCATGAAAATGCTTATGCAGTGATCTGGATTGCTCATGCATGCATGCAATCTAGGTTGGGGGCCTCCCTACAGCGCTTCTTTATTTTCTCTTGCACGGGGTCATTGGCCCGACTTTGTACAAGGGGTTACATGCAGCTGAGGCAAGGCCTGTACAAATGGGTGGCTGCCGGGCAGGGCCCGACAGCCTCGCGCCTTACGGTAGAACTTGCCGAGATGCTCAATATTCCATGATTTTGGCAACATAGTGCCATCTTCGGTCTCCATACGGACTGCCCCGGGTCTGGTGACTCGTACTACCCGAAGGGCCTTCCACTTTGGTGACAACTTGTGTGTACCCTTGGCGGACTGAACGCACCTAAGGACAAGGTCGCCTTCCTCAAAACACCGGGCGTGAACCCTGTGGCTATGATAGTGACGTAGGGCTTGTTGGTAGCATGCAGCACACATAGTAGCCCTGAGATGGTTCTCCTCGAGTAGCACAGCACCGTCATGATAGTGCTGATCTTGCATGATTTCATCGCAAGAAAGTACTCGAGGCGACCCGTAAATGAGTTATGTGGGGATAACTGCTTCTGCCCCGTAGACCAGGGAGAAGGGAGTCTGCCCAATGGCTCAGTTTGGTGTCGTTCGGAGGGACCAGAGAACCACCGGCAGCTCCTCGATCCACCGCTTGCCGTGCTTCTACAGCGTATGCATGAAAGGTTCTTGTCTTGAGTACACGTAGCACTTCAGCGTTCACTCTCTCAGCTTGTCCATTGCTTCAGGGGTGTGCCACAGAGGCAAATGAGATTTTGCATCCAAGGGTGTGAACATATTGCATGAAGGCGTGGCTCGTGAAATGGGTGCCGTTGTCGGTGATGATCCTTGCCGGAACACCAAAACGACACACCGGATCTTTCAAGAACTTGATAGCTGACTGGGCAGTCACCTTTCTCACTGCAGTCACTTCCGGCCACTTTGTAAACTTGTCGATGGCAACGAACAAGAATTCAAAGCCCCCGATTGCTCGGGGGAAGGGTCTGAGGATATCGAGCCCCCAGACCAAAAATGGCCATGATAGAGGGATTGTGTAAAGTGCTTGGGCGGGCAGGTGGGTTTTCTTGAAATGGAACTGGCAGGCTTCACACTTAGTGATGAGCTCGACCGCTTCTTGGAGGGTTGTGGGCCAATAGAATCCTTGCCAGAATGCTTTCCCAACTAATGCCCTTGATCCAATGTGGGAGCCACACATTCCTCTGTGTATCTCAGCCCGTAGTTCCTTTCCTTCTCCCCGGCAGACGCACTTCAATTTCATGTCGTTGGGCCTCCTTCTGTACAAAGTGTCATCAACAAACTGATAGATACTGGCCCTCCGGGCTACTTTTTCAGCTTCGTCTTGGTCGCCGGGAAGCTCTCCGGTTTGGAGGAAGTGGACAATGTGCCTTTCCCAAGTTGGAGCCTGTGGCTCGGCAACGAGGACTAGCGGCACCTCCTCTGCTGCGGGAGCACCAGCCTCGTACGCGGGGTCCATGGGCTCGGCTGGAGGGGGTGGTCGGCAGGCTGCGAGGAGTTGTTTCTGGCAGGGTCTCTGTCGAGAGCGGACGGCTCTACGAGGAGAGGCTTTTCGGTGTCCAACTTTCTCCTCTTCAGGCCATTCTTGCTGGGGATACAGAGGGCTGAGTAAGACGAAGAACAAAAGTCTCTGGTTCCACAGGAAGCTTTTGCGCAGCACACTTTGACGGATGATCAACTATGTTGTTTTCCGCATGGGGTACGTGCTCTGTTTGCAATCCGTCAAAGTGCTCCTCCAATCTTCTCACTTCCTTGATGTATGCCTCCATCAATGGACTTTGATAATCCTTGTTAACTTGTCTCACCACAAGCTGTGAATCTCCTCAAATGATTAGTTTCTTAATTCCCAATTCTTCTGCAATCCTAAGCCCGGTAAGGAGCCCTTCATACTCTGTTGTATTATTGGTGGCTTCTTCCCGGGAAAAATGCATCTGGGTGACATACTTCAAGTGCTCCCCGGAGGGGGCGACAAGAAGCACGCCAGCCCCTGCACCTTGCAGGGAAAAAGCACCATCAAAATACATAATCCATTCTTGGGGTGATTTTGCCAGGGATAACTGTCTCTGTCACTTCCTCGTCAGGGGTTGGTGTCCATTCTGCAATAAACTCTGCCAATGCCCTGCTCTGGATAGTGGATGTGCTCTCAAACTTCAAACCAAAGCTGGATAGCTCCAAAGCCCACTCCACTATTCTGCCGGTATCTGGGTTTCAGAGTATCCGTTGAAACGGGAAAAAAGTAACTACCATGATCTCATGGGCTTGGAAGTAGTGGTGCAGTTTCCTTGAGGCCATGATGAGACCAAAACTCAACTTTTGCACGCCGGAGTACCTCGATCTAGCCCCCTGTAACAAGGAGCTAATGAAGTAAGTGGGCGTTGCACCACTTTCTTCCTTGCCGCGTCCTTGGGCTTGTCCTTGTTGCCATGCTTGCTACGGTTCTGATCCTTATCAAGTTTTGCCGGCCTCTGCTCACTCTCTTTCTCATCCACTTCTGGTTGTGCTACCAAGGCTGCACTGACCACTTGGTTGGTTGCCGCTAAGTATAGCAACAACGGCTCCTGGGGTTTGGGTGCTGCTACCTCTTGAGCATGTGTTGGTTTTCCCTTGAAGAGGAAAGGGTGATGCAGCAAAGTAGCATAAGTATTTCCCTCAGTTTTTGAGAACCAAGGTATCAATCTAGTAGGAGGCTACACTCAAATCCCTCATACCTGCACAAACAAATAACAACCTTGCAACCAACACAATAAAGGGGTTGTCAATCCCTTCACGGCCACTTGCAAAAGTGAGATCTGATAGAGATAATAAGATAAATATTTTTGGTATTTTTATGATATAGATTGAAAAGTAAAGATTGCAAAATAAAATAGATCGGAAACTCATATGATGCAAAATAGACCCGGGGGGCATAGGTTTCACTAGTGGCTTCTCTCAAGATAGCATAAGTACTACGGTGGGTGAACAAATTACTATCGAGCAATTGATAGAAAAGTGCATAGTTATGAGAATATCTAGGCATGATCATGTATATAGGCATCACGTTCGCGACAAGTAGATCAAAACGATTCTGCATCTACTACTATTACTCCACACATCGACCGCTATCCAGCATGCATCTAGATTAGGTTAATAAGAACAGAGTAACGCATTAGGCAAGATGACATGATGTAGAGGGATAAACTCAAGCAATATGATATAAACTCCATCTTTTTATCCTCGATGGCAACAATACAATACGTGCCTTGCTGCCCCTGCTGTCACAGGGAAAGGACACCGCAAGATTGAACCCAAAGCTAAGCACTTCTCCCATTGCAAGAAAGATCAATCTAGTAGGCCAAACCAAACTGATAATTCAAAGAGACTTGCAAAGATAACAAATCATACATAAAATAATTCAGAGGAGATTCAAATATTGTTCATAGATAATCTTGATCATAAACCCACAATTCATTGGATCTCGACAAACACATCGCAAAAAGTATTACATCGAATAGATCTCCAAGAAGATCAAGGAGAACTTTGTATTGAGATTCAAAGAGAGAGAAGAATCCATCTAGCTAATAACTATGGACCCGAAGATCTGAAGTAAACTACTCACACTTCATCAGAGAGGCTATGGTGTTGATGTAGAAGCCCTCCATGATCAATTCCCCCTCCGACAGAGCGCCGGAAAAGGCCCCAAGATGGGATCTCATGAGTACAGAAGGTTGCAGCGGTGGAAATAGGGTTTCATGGTGCTCTTAGATGTTTTCAGGGTATATGAGTATATATAGGCGAAAGAAGTCGGTCAGGGGAGCCATGAGGGGCCCATGAGGGTGGGGGCGTGCCTCCCTGCCTCGTGGCCGCCTCGTTGCTTCCTTGACGTCCACTCAAAGTCTCCTTGGTTGCGTTTGTTCCAAAAACGACTCTCCCAAAGGTTTTATTCCGTTTGGACTCCGTTTGGTATCCCTTTTCTGCGAAACACTGAAATAGGCAAAAAAACAGCAATTTGGACTCGGCCTCCGGTTAATAGGTTAGTCCCAAAAATAGTATAAAAGTGTCTAATAAAGCCCATTAAACATCCAAAATAGATAGTATAATAGCATAGAACAATCAAAAATTATAGATACCTTAGAGACGTATCAAGCATCCCCAAGCTTAATTCCTGCTCATCCATGAGTAGGTAAATGATAAAAACAGAATTTTTGATGTGCAATGCTACCTAGCATAATTCTCAATGTAATTTTCTTTATTGTGGCATGAATGTTCAGATCCAAAACATTCAAGACAAAAGTTTAATATTGACATAAGAGTAATAATACTTCAAGCATACTAACAAAGTAATCATGTCTTCTCAAAATAACATGGCCAAAGAAAGTTATCCCTACAAAATCATATAGTCTGGCTATGCTCTATCTTCATCACACAAAATATTTAAATCATGCACAACCCCAGTTTTAGCTAAGCAATTGTATCATACTTTAGTATTCTCAAACTTTTTCAATCTTCACGCAATACAGGAGCATGAGCCATTGACATAGCACTATAGGTGGAATAGGATGGTGGTTGTGGAGAAGACAAAGAAGGAGAAGATAGTCTCACATCAACTAGGCGTATCAATGGGCTATGGAGATGCCCATTAACAGATATCAATGTGAGTGAGTTGGGATTGCCATGCAACGGATGCACTAGAGCTATAAGTGTATGAAAGCTCATCAAAAGAAACTAAGTGGGTGTGCATCCAACTTCCTTGCTCACGAAGACCTAGGGCCATTTGAGGAAGCCCATCATTGCAATATACAAGCCAAGTTCTATAATGAAAAATTCCCACTAGCATATGAAGGTGACAACATAGGAGACTCTCTATCATGAAGATCATGATGCTACTTTGAAGCACATGTGTGGTAAAAGGATAGTAACATTGTCCCTTCTCTCTTTTTCTCTCATTTTTTTGGTGGGCTTCTTTGGCCTCTTTTTTTATTTGGGCTTCTTTGGCCTCTTTTATTTTTCATAAATCTGGAAACTCATCCCAACTTGTGAGGGAATCATTGCTTCATCATCCTTTCCTCACATGGGACAATGCTCTAATAATGAAGATCATCACACTTTTATCTACTTACAACTCAAGAATCTTAGAACAAAATATGACTATGTGAATGCCTCCGACGGTGTACCGGGATAATGAATCAAGAGTGACATGTATGAAAGAATTATGAATGGTGGCTTTGCCACAAATACGATGTCAACTACATGATCATGCAAAGCAATATGAAAATGGTGGAATGTGTCATAATAAACATAACGGTGGAAAGTTGCATGGCAATATATCTTGGAATGGCTATGGAAATGCCATAATAGGTAGGTATGGTGTCTGTTTTGAGGAAGGTATATGGTGGGTGTATGGTACCGGCGAAAGTTGCGCGGCACAAGAGAGGCTAGCTATGGGAGTACGTATAATCCATGGACTCAACATTAGTCATGAAGAACTCACATACTTATTGCAAAAATCTACAAGTTATCAAAAAAAAGTACTACATGCATGCTCCTAGGGGAAGGGTTGGTAGGGTTAACCATCGCGCGATCCCGACCTCAACACATAAGGAAGACAATCAATAAATAAATCATGCTCCAACTTCATCACATAACGGTTCACCATGCGTGCATGCTAGGGAATCACAAACTTTTAAACACAAGTATTCCTCAAATTCACAACTACTCAACAAGCATGACCCTAATATTATAATGCTCATATCTCAGAACAATCATCAAGTATCAAACTTCTCATAGTATTCAATGCACTTTATATGATAGTTTTTATTATACCTATCTTGGATGCTCATCATATTATGACTAAAAGTTTAACCAAAGCAAATTACCATGCTGTTCTAAAGGACTCTCAAAATAATATAAGTGAAGCATGAGAGATCAATAATTTCTATAAAATAAAACCATTGTCGTGCTCTAAAAAGATATAAGTGAAGTACTAGAGCAAAATTATCTAGCTCAAAAGATATAAGTGAATCACATAGAGTATTCTAATAAATTCCGATTCATGTGTGTCTCTCCCAAAAGGTGTGTACAGCAAGGATGATTGTGGTAAAATAAAAAGCAAAAACTCAAATCATACAAGACGCTCCAAGAAAAACACATATCATGTGGTGAATAAAAATATAGCATCAAGTAAAGTTACCGATGGACGAAGACGAAAGAGGGGATGCCTTCCGGGGCATCCCCAAGCTTAGGCTTTTGGTTGTCCTTGAATTTTACCTTGGGGTGCCTTGGGCATCCCCAAGCTTAGTCTCTTGCCACTCCTTATTCCATAATCCATCAAATCTTTACCCAAAAACTTGAAAACCTCACAACACAAAACTCAACAGAAAATCTCATGAGCTCCGTTAGCAAAATAAAACAAACCACCACTTTAAGGTACTGTAATGAACTCATTCTTTATTTATATTGGTGTTAAACATAATGTATTACAACTTCTCTATGGTTCATACCCCCCGATACTAGCCATAGATTCATCAAAATAAGCAAACAACACACGAAAAACAGAATCTGTCAAAAACAGAACAGTCTGTAGAAATCTGTAACTTTCGAAACTTCTGGAACCCCAAAACTTCTACAAAAATAGGAAGTCCTATATAATTTGTTTATTAATCTTTTGCAAAATTAATTAATTGAAAAGCATGTTTCTTTGATTTATGAAAATTATTTTCGTGCATGCAAAAGTTTTTGTTTTTTAGCAAGATCAAATTAACTATCACCCAAGAAGATCCTATAGGTTTTACTTGGCACAAACACTAATTAAAACATAAAACCACATCTAACCAGAGGCTAGATGAATTATTTATTACTAAACAGGAACAAAAATCAAAGAACAAAAAATAAAATTGGGTTGCCTCCCAACAAGCGCTATCGTTTAACGCCCCTAGCTAGGCATGAAAGCGAGAATGGATCTAGACATTGCCATCTTTGGTATTGGGAAAGAAAAGAGAAAAATTCTTATCTATAGCATTTATCTTTCTATTTTGGGAAAGCACATTGCCATTAATGGTGGAAGAAAGATTAAGAACGCTACGGAAATTTGCATCTAAGCTAGCCTTCATCTCTTTGATAATTTTGTTTTGATAAAAGCATACAAGAGAGGTGGATTCAACCTTCTCACTCATGGGGTGCCCAAATATAGTTTTCATATTTTCATAGGTATCTATAGCATCCCCCTCAAGAAAACATTCTTCAAATATAGAATCTAAAACTTGCTTGACCGAAGAGGGTAAGCCAACATAAAAGCTTTTTAGGTATATCTCAATTTGATATTGTGGCACATAGCTAGATTGGATCCTTAATAACCTATCCCAAGCATCTTTTAAAGACTCATCAAGTAAATAACGAAAAAATTCGGGATCATCTTCATCGATATTATTCAAAGTCTCATTGATAACCCCGGTAGGTCTTTCCATAGCATCATTATTTATGAGCTTAGAGAGGACAAAGGGACAATCCAAAGTACTAAAACCCAGGAGAGAACCCTTAGCCCTTTTCGATTCGGCCATGGCGAAGGAAAGGCAAACGGTAAAGAGGCGAAGAAAAGGCAAAGGTGAAGTGGGGGAGAGGAAAACGAGAGGCAAATGGCAAATAATGTAATGCGAGGGATAAGAGTTTGTGATGGGTACTTGGTATGTCTTGACTTGTGCGTAGACTCCCCGGCACCGGCGCCAAAAATCCTTCTTGCTACCTCTTGAGCATGCGTTGGTTTTTCCTTGAAGAGGAAAGGGTGATGCAGCAAAGTAGCGTAAGTATTTACCTCAGTTTTTGAGAACCAAGGTATCAATCCAGTAGGAGGCTACAATCAAATCCCTCGTACCTGCACAAACAAATAAGAACCTTGCAACCAACGCGATAAAGGGGTTGTCAATCCCTTCACGACCACTTGCAAAAGTGTGATCTGATAGAGATAATAAGATAAATATTTTTGGTATTTTTATGATATATATTTAAAAGTAAAGATTGCAAAATAAAATAGATCGGAAACTTATATGATGGAAAATAGACCCCGGGGCCATAGGTTTCACTAGTGGCTTCTCTCAAGATAGCATAAGTATTACGGTGGGTGAACATATGTTGTCGAGCAATTGATAGAAAAGTGCATAGTTATGAGAATATCTAGGCATGATCATGTATATAGGCATCACGTCCGCGACAAGTAGATCGAAACGATTCTGCATCTACTACTATTACTCCACACATCGACCGCTATCCATCATGCATCTAGAGTATTAGGTTCATAAGAACATAGTAACACATTAGGCAAGATGACATGATGTAGAGGGATAAACTCAAGCAATATGATAGAAACTCCAACTTTTTATCCTCGATGGCAACAATACAATACGTGCCTTGTTGCCCCTGCTGTCAATGGGAAAGGACACCGCAAGATTGAACCCAAAGCTAAGCACTTCTCCCATTGCAAGAAAGATCAATCTAGTAGGCCAAACCAAACTGATAATTCGAAGAGACTTGCAAAGATAACAAATCATACATAAAAGAATTCAGAGGAGATTCAAATATTGTTCATAGATAATCTTGATCATAAACCTACAATTCATCGGATCTCAACAAACACACCACAAAAAGTACTACATCGAATAGATCTCCAAGAATATCAAGGAGAACTTTGTATTGAGATTCAAAGAGAGAGAAGAATCCATCTAGATAATAACTATGGACCCGAAGGTCTGAAGTAAACTACTCACACTTCATCGAAGAGGCTATGGTGTTGATGTAGAAGCCCTCCATGATCGATTCCCCCTCCTGCGGAGCGCCGGAAAAGGCCCCAAGATGGGATCTCACGGGTACAGAAGGTTGCGGTGGTGGAAATAGGGTTTCATGGTGCTCTCGTATGTTTTCAGGGTATATGAGTATATATAGGCGAAAGAAGTCGGCCAGGGGAGCCAGGAGGGGACGACGAGGGTGGGGGCATGCCTCCCTGCCTCGTGGCCGCCTCGTTGCTTCCTTGAAGTCCACTCCAAGTCTCCTGGATTGCGTTTGTTCCAAAAACGACTCTAACTAAGGTTTCGTTCCGTTTGGACTCCGTTTGGTATTCCTTTTCTGCGAAACACTAAAATAGGCAAAAAACAACAATTTGGACTGGGCCTCCGGTTAATACGTTAGTCCTGAAAATAGTATAAAAGTGTATAATAAAGCCCATTAAACATCCAAAACAGATAATATAATAGCATGGAACAATCAAAAATTATAGATACACTGGAGACGTATCAGGTGCAACCAGGGTAGGCACAGAGGACGGGTAGGCCTTCAACTCTTGCAAAGATGTGTCTGCTTCAGGGGTCCACCTCATAGGACCCTCCTTCTTCAAAATCTTGAAGAATGACAGGGCACGCTCAGCAGACGTGGAGATGAATCTCCTTAGTGCGGCAACACATCTCGCCAAGCGCCTCACATCTTTAACTGTCCTTGGCACTTGGATCTGCTCAATGGCCTTGATCTTTTTGGGAGCTTTGATTCCCTTGTGGGACACAAAGTATCCAAGCAGCTTGCCGGAGGGGACGCCAAACACACACTCCTCCAGGTTTAGCTTCAAGTTGATCTTGCGCAGATTTGGAAACGTCTCCTCCAAATCCTGGATGAGAGTTGCTCTGTCCTTGTTTTTGACCACAATGTCATCCATATAAGCCTCAATGTTTCTGTGTAGCTGAGGTTCAAAACCAATATGGACTACCCTTGCAAAGGTGGACCTGGCACTCTTTAATCCGAATGGCATGCGGACAAAGCAATACGTACCACATGGAGTGATAAATGATGTATTCTCCTCATCTTCGTTGGACATGAAGATCTGGTGGTATCCATAATAGGCATCCAAAAATGAGAGAAAATCACAACCTGAAGTGGCATCTACAATCTGATCAATACGCGGCAAGGGAAATGGGTCCTTCGGGCAAGCCTTGTTGAGATATGTGAAATCATTACACAACCTCCACTTCCCGTTTGCCTTCCGGACCACCACTGTGTTTTCTAGCCAAGCGGGATGTAGCACTCCTCTGACCAAACCAGCTGCCTCAAGCTTCTTGATCTCTTCTGAAATAAACTTCTGCCTCTCCAAGGCCTGCTTCCGGACTTTCTGCTTAACAGGTCTGGCGTGTGGGCAGATGATACGTCTCCAACGTATCTATAATTTTTTATTGTTCCATGCTATTATATTACCCGTTTTGGATGTTTATGGGCTTTACCTTACACTTCTATATCATTTTTGTGACTAACCTACTAACCGGAGGCCCAACCCGAATTGTTGTTTTTTTTCTATTTTAGTGTTTAGAAGAAAAGGAATATCAAACGGGGTCCAAACGGAATGAAACCTTCGGGAGCGATCTTTTTGGAACAAACGTGATCCAGGGGACTTGGAGTGGATGTCAAGCAACATAGGAGGCGGCCACGAGGGTGCTCGGCGCGCCCCCTACAGGTGGGCGCGCCCCCCCACCCTCGTGGGCCCCTCGAGCGTCCACCGACCTACTTCTTCCTCCTATGTATACCCACGTACCCTGAAACCATCGGAGAGCACCACGAACAACTATTTCCACCACCACAACCTTCTGTATCTGAGAGATCCCATCTTGGAGCCTTCGTCGGCGCTCCGCCGGAGGGGAAATCGACCATGAAGGGCCTCTACATCATCTCCAAGGCCCTTCCGATGAGTTGTGAGTAGTTTACCACAGACCTTCGGGTCCATAGTTATTAGCTAGATGGCTTCTTCTCTCTCTTTGAATCTCAATACAAAGTTCTCCTCGATCTTCTTGGAGATCTATTCGATGTAACTCTTTTTGCGGTGTGTTTGTCGAGATCCGATGAATTGTGGGTTTATGATCAAGTTTATCTATGAGAAATATTTGAATCTCCTCTGAATTCTTTTATGTGTGATTAAGTTCTCTTTGCAAGTCTCTTTGAATTATCAGTTTGGTTTGGCCTACTAGATTGATCTTTCTTCCAATGGGAGAAGTGCTTAGCTTTGGGTTCAATCTTGCGGTGTCCTTTCCCAGTGACAGCAGGGGCAGCAAGGCACGTATTGTATTGTTGCCATCTAGGATAAAAAGATGGGGTTTATATCATATTGCATGAGTTTATTCCTCTACATCATGTCATCTTTCTTAATGCGTTACTCTGTTCTTTATGAACTTAATACTCTAGATGCATGCTGGATAGCGGTCGATGTGTGGAGTAATAGTAGTAGAGGCAGGCAGGAGTCGGTCTACTTGTCACGGACGTGATGCCTATATACATGATCATGCCTAGATAATCTCATAATTATTCGCTTTTCTATCAATTGCTCGACAGTAATTTGTTCACCCACCGTAATACTTATGCTATCTTGAGAGAAGCCACTAGTGAAACATGTGGCCCCGGGTCTATCTTTTATCATATAAGTTTACAATCTACTATTATTTGCATCTTTACTTTTCCTATCTATATCATAAAAATACCAAAAATATTTATTTTATCATATTATCTCTATCAGATCTCACTTACGCAAGTGGTCGTGAAGGGATTGACAACCCCTTTATTGCATTGGTTGCGAGGTTCTTGTTTGTTTGTGTAGGTGCGTGGGACTTCTGAGGAGCCTCCTACTGGATTGATACCTTGGTTCTCAAAAACTGAGGGAAATACTTACGCTACTTTGCTGCATCACCCTTTCCTCTTCAAAGAAAACCAACGCAAGCTCAAGACGTAGCAGCAGACAGCAAGGTGGTGCTCGATTACCTCCCTGGGAACACCGGGGATATCAGATGGTTGCCATGCAAACAAATTGATATTAACCCGTAGGAAGGCAACGAGCGCGCTTTCCTATTTGTCATCGAGGCTGGCATTGATACTGAAAGTACCATCAACTCCAGCCAGCCCTACCGAGACCTTTTTCACTTCTGGAGCAGCAACCCTGGATCTCTTGTTGTTGGAACACTCCGACACGTCGTCAATGGGTGTCGTGCACTCGGTGGGGGCACGCTTCCTGGACTCTTTGTCGGAGGTCCTACAATCCTTCTTCTTTCATGTTCTTTCCTTGGCGGGAACTGCTGCCGTCGCTGCCTCTGCCACGACCGCTTCCCGGTACATCTTGTCTACACAAATGATGGCATCTTTCTCATCTGACGGGATGGTGAGGACTCCTAGTGGCCCAGGAATCTTCAGGGTGTTGTAGGCATAGAGAGATGCTGCCATGAATTTAACCAAGGCCGGGCGTCCAACGATCCCATTATACAGCAGGGGGAGGTCAACTACGTCAAACACAACCTTCTCAGTCCGATAGTTCAATTCTCCCCTGAATGTCACCGGCAACGTGATCTTTCCCTTAGAATGACTCCTGTCGGGATTAGCTCCTTGGAATGTGCCGGTAACCTCTAGCTCTTCCTCTGCTATATGAAGCTTACTGATAACTGCTGGGGAAATCAGATTCAGTCCAGCCCCACTGTCCACCAGCATCTTCGTGACCTTGAGGTTGCGAATTGTTGGAGAAACCAACAAAGGTAGGCATCCTGCCGCAGTGGTACGGCTAGGATGATCCTCTTCGTCAAAGATGATGGGTGTACGGGACCATTTGAGTGGCTTCCGGGCCTCTAGCGCTGGTTCCATGGCATTGACTTCTCATGCCCACCGCTTGAGTTGGCGATGGGAGGTGTGCAAAGATGCACCCTCGTCAACGCATAGGGCGTTCGTGGCCTTCTAAAACTCTTGCTCACTGGTTTCCTCTTCATCCCCCTTATCACACTCATCATCACAGGCTTCCTTCTATGGCCTCTGGCGGGTTTTCCTTTATTCCGAAAGGGTTTGCCGGGGAAATTTGCTTCACCACCTTGGCCCTTGCCGCCAGCGACATTCTGACCCTTTTCCTTATCACGCTTCTCATATTCAGCTCTCTATCTCTTGACCAACTGCTCAACCTGATAGCCCTCTTGAAGGTCGTGGCCTTTGGTATGATGGATCTTGCAGTACGGCCCATCGCCCTTCCCGGCCTTCTCAGCAGCCGCAACTTCCCGGCAATCAGCGCACATGGCAGTCTCCTTGCCGGGGACCTCAGCCTTGGCGATCTTATCGGTACTAGGGGTGCCTGATCCTTCAACAGTCAACACTGCCTTATCCCTCTGCTTCTTACTATGCTTCTTGCTTTTCTTCTCACTGGTTGATTCATCGTCATCATCATCTGAATCAACATTAATGCAATCTTCCTCTCCGGGCCACTTCCTTCCCTCCTCCATCCGGGCACGCTTACCCACTAGGGTGTACAGCTCCTTCACAGTCGTGGGCAACCATATGTTCATCTTGGAACAGATCCAGTGGTTGCGCACATTGGACTGGAAGGCAGCTATCACAGCTGCCGGATGGATATTTGGAATATTTCTATGAACTTTGCTGAATCTCTGTAAATACTTACGGATGGTTTCTCCTTCCTTCTGTTGGAGAAGTTGCAGATCGCTGGGTCGGCCTGGCTCCTGGTGGCCACCAGTGAAGGCACCGACGAACTCATCAGGTCTTCCCATGATGAAATGGAGTTCTCCGGCAGGTGCATCAGCCAAGACCTCACATTGGACTTGACGGCCAAAGGGAAGTAGTTGGTGAACACCTTCTCATCTCTTCCCCTGGCAGCCTGAACAGCGATGATGTAGATGCTGAGGAACTCTGCCAGGTTTAGCCTCCCATCGTACTTCCTAGGTATCTCTAGCTTGAACGTGCAAACAGACGACCAACAGACTTGCCGCAGCTCACGGGTGAAGGCAGGGCAGCCAACCTTGAAGGGCAGGGGCCTGCCAACACCAAGCGTGGGCTCGTCGACGTCGGGGCCGTCGCCCCCGTCGGTTCGGAGGAGGTCATCGTGGCGCTGCTCGATGATGCACACGTCTCCTCTCCGCCTATCTTCCGGGGTTCGCCGTTGGCCTGGACATGCTCGACGATCATAGGAGGCCATCGAGACGTCATCGGGGTCTTGATTTGGTCACGCCTGTGTTGGCTGCCGTGGCGGGGACTGCACCATGGGAACGGCTCCATCCGTATGAAAAGCAGCATGGGCCGTTGCCGTCACTTGGGGAGGTCGTGGCGGGCCATCTCGTTGTGAGCCTTTGGCTTTGGCAAAACCGAGAAAACTTTGGATGGTGGCACGCCATTCATCCATCTGCTCGGCAGCTGGTGGAAACCTCAGCATTAGCTGAGCCCGCGCCATGGCCTCCGAGGCTGTGCTTGGCATAGATAATGATGAAGTCGATCGCGCCATCGCTCGGCTCCTGATGGAGCCGGCAGCAGTAGCACTGCCCCCCTGTTGCGATGCAGCCACCTGGATGGCAGGTTGGTGAGGCGCAGGCGCGCGAGGCCATCAGCTCCGTTGGGCGCATCAGCTCGGTCGACCCGCCCTGGGAAAAGCGCACGCGCAGCGGTCGCGCCTGCGGCAGGGGTGGCCGGAGGGCGTTGGTTCGCCTCAAACCAAGCGCCATCATTGTGGCTGTGCCCGTCAGCGAGTGGAGTGCGGCTGTCGAGGGGTTGCTGGTGTGGTTCTCCTCCGGCATCTCCTGCTCTTGCGTCAGCCGCAAGGGAAATGGTGGTGGTGCCGCCTGCTCCGACCACAACCCCAGCAGTGCTCGCATCCTCACGTGTCTCCGTGCCCCCTGCAGAGTTGGAGGCCGCGGGCAGCGGAGCCTTCGAGGTGGATGGATGAGCCAAAGAAGCTGGTTTCTTCTTGGGCGCCATGGTCGACGGCGCCGTCGAAGATGCAGATGGCGCTGACGATGATGCGCTGCTTATGTCTTCAGGTTCGCACAAGCGACGCCCCCTACCTGGCGCGCCAAAGATGTCGCGGGAAACCACGGCCACCTATGGGACCAGGACGGCCCCTTGCTGTTTGGCAGGGGGGAGTCACGTTGCACAAAGAGCGGACCAACATGGGGCAGCGCGGTAGAGATCACACAAGCAGTTTTTACCCAGTTTCGGGCCGCCGTCAGGCGTAAAACCCTACTCCTTCTTGATGGATTGATGGTGGAAAAGTGGTGGTGGTGCGTAGTACACTCGTCTGGCAGGGGTTGCCTCGGGGCAATGGCGACTACGCGCGTACGGGGGTGCGATTGATCTAACTTTCCAACCCCTCTAACTATTGCCATGGGCCTCCTTTTATAGGTTATATGCATATATATGGTTGCTCGCCATTGAGGCGACCACGGAGCGCTCTACTCGTGTCCCTCCGCGTGCGCTCTGCCAGCGGTTGGGCTTGCGCATGATCACGTCGCGGGCCCCATATGCATGTGGTTGCACCGCGTGCGTTGCCACGCAATGCAATTACATGCAGCACGATGGTGTTACGCACTGCAAATTAGAACTGCCATGAGGGCGTGTCGATATTCCAGGCCATCTGGCTTCCCCTTTAATTCACGCGGCCATTATAACCTTGGTCTCTTCAACCTTTCGATCGAGCCCCACAACACAACAAGCACACCCATGACGACACATAGAGAGGGAATGTCTAGCGGCGCTCCAATGGAGTTCAGCGAGCATAAAGTGGAGACCCACGCGAGGGAGACAGATCTCTCGGTGGTGTACACCATCGACCCAACCGTGGTGGACGACTACATCAACACTATTGAGCAGTTGCTTGCTCGAGACAAGTACAAGGTGGTCGACATCGACCTCCAGTACACCGTTGGTTGTCCCAACATAGATCAGAAGGTTGTCGTCGCCCAGTTGTGTGTGCGCCATCATGTCCTCATCTACCACTACTGCATGGCCACAGAGCCTTGCAACCGTCTCAACATCATCGACTACAAGTTCGCTACGGTGGAAACCACCGACGATGTAAAAGCGCTCGGGGTTACGGGCTTGGCTTGCGAGAACCTTGTCGAAATCCGTGAGCACTATAGGGTCTGGGGCAGCACAAAGAAGGACTCCCTACTTGGACTCGCCTCGGTCATCATCAACCCATAATACAAAAAGATGAAGCAGGATGCCAACAGAACACGCCCCATATCCTGGCACGGGGCCTAGATGCGGCAACTAGATGAACCTCACCTCAGGTTCGCGACCAAGAGCGTGTACACATGCTACAAGATGCACAGGCGGATCGTTGACATGAGGAAGTGCCTCGTTACCCAAATCGACGAGGCCGGATCGAGCCACAAGCAGAGCAAGCATCACAAGAAGTAGATGATGATTAGATGATCGTTTATCCTAGTTAATCATTGATGTAATATATAGTTTACTTTGGTGTGTGGAAATGTCATGTGTGTAGTAGCCACCTATGTAATTATGTAGGTAATAGTTTACTTTGGTGTGTGCAAATGTTATGTGTTTAGTAGCCACCTATGTAATTGGATGTTTAATTTGGTAATGCAACCATGTCCTTATAAGTGTGTGTGTGTGTGTGTGTCTCTCTCTCTCTCTCTATATATATATATATATATATGTGTGTGTGTGTGTGTGTGTGTGTGTTGTTTTTCTGTATGCAATCCCAACGCACAACACACATGCCTTATTAGCATCGATCGTCTGTGTTATTATCGGTCTTCGCACACATTTCTGATTACAGACCTGTTTATCGTGTATCACACACATCTTGTTAAATTGAACCATTTCTATTCTCTTGGCTCAACGCAAACAATTCATCCGAGTGAACCGTATGATGTATATCACACACACCTTGATCTAGCTGACCGTTTCTTTTGGGTTGCCTAATCACAAACAGTTCATCCAAGTGAACCGTATGCTATATATATCGCACACACCTTCATCTGGCTACCCGTTTCTGTTCTTTTGCCTCATCGCAAACAGTTCATTAAACTGAAGCGTATGCCCCTCATCGCACACACAACTAAATTCGGAACCATGTCTGATGCATCCATCATCGCAAATGTTTTGCATCTTTTTAACGGTTTTTTACATCACCGTTTGCGATTATTGCATCGCACACCGTTTCATCGAAGGGTCTCTGATCGTAGTGTCACGTTAGCAGCATCCTGTAGTAGTGATCGATCAGTTATATATTTTTCTTTATTTGTACACCTTCTCACAACTTTGTCTTTAGTTGTGATGTGACTATTGGCGCTAATCTGCGAACCATTGAGATGCATTAGCAGCCATGGTAGTTTCATTTGTATTTGATTGAATGTTGTAACGAGACAATCTTGAGGCAAGAGGATCCATGAATCCTAAGTTGAAACCTTTTTTCCTGCGGGAACCAAAGTGGAAACCTTCATAACATCACAGTATAATTTCATTATGCTAAAAAATTATGCGTACATATAAACATATCCTGAAGGATTGATAGCAATGCCAGAAATGATTCAACTTCATTTCGCCGACATGTGGAACATCCTTCATCCGGCTCCACCTGCCATGCAGCAATATTGAGTGCACAACTGCAGGGAAGATTCACCCCAGTCGTTGTGCTGCAGTAATAATGACTAGTGAGCAGTCAAATCACAGAGGCCCATCTTCGCCACAGCAAGTTGCTCGGACGAAGCAAGCATCATTTCTCTCTTCATTGAATCCGCTGGTACTCCAATATTCCCAGAGTAATAAGTTGCTCGGGCGAAGCAACCATCACTTCACCTTTCCCATGGTAAGTACTACCTCCTTTTCTTATTCTAGAAACAACCACACACGAATATTGGATGGTAGCAGCACAACAACTAAGTCAAAACTCGAAACCAACCAATGAACTACTACTAATGGTGAGCGTTTGCTAGTATCATGTACTCCGTCTGTCCATGTATATAGGGCTTAATGTATTTTTCGAGACTAACTTTGGCCCTGTTTGGATCCATGGATTAGAGTTAGTTTGATCTAGTTGGGGCTCAAATAGCCCTAAAGTATCCAAACATGAAGGTTAAATTGGAGCAAGTTGCACCAAACCCACCAAAAAAACTATCCCACCCAAGGGGTGCTAATTGGAGATAGTTCTCATTGGGCCCACTGAAAAATCACTTTTCTCTCTCTATCCCGCCAGCCAAGTGGTGCTAATTGGAGCTAGTTCTCGTGGGTCCCACTAAAAATCACTTTTCTCTCTCCATCAAGTGCATTCATTGTCAATCTAACCATGTCATCCGAACACCTCTTTGGCTAGAGTTAGTTCAGGGTTAGTCATGAGTTAGTCTAACCTCTAGCTAAGTTAGAGTATCCAAACAGAAGCAGTATAGGACATGCAAGTTGCTCAAAGCATACCTTCAAAATTCATACATGAAAGGATCTTTTTTTTAAAACAGAACATGAAAGGATCTTCGAATGATATAATTTTCAAATTATATAAAATCTTGTTATAGTCAAAGGCAACCTCAAAGAATACATTAGGCCCTATATAAAATCTTATCAATAGTCAAAACCAAGTGTTACTACTACACCAAACAAGTTCAAAACGAGAAACTGGACCCACTCATGGCACGGCACGCCTGTCTCGTTTGGTCTGTCGGTCGAAGCGCTTCTTCTTCTTGGCATAACAATAGAGTACAGTAATTTTTTTGAATGCTCTTGGCATGTCGCTAACATGTGATGAGTTAACCAACCTCAATAGATGGCAAAATCGCCAGCCCGCTGCACTTTGAGAGAGACGAGGAGCGAGAAGCAATACGGGCTGGTGGATTACTAAAGCTAGGTGTCGCACCGAGACTAAGAAATATGGTGATAGCGTGGGTTGGCCATGTATGATGTAACTACACTGGATTGCCGTGTTTCGGCCTCTTCCGGTCTACTGTGGAGAAGATTGGGTAGATTTTATATCGTCGAATAAAAATATTAAAGTGTCTAGACGCTCCACTGCAATGTTTCTTGCTCCTTCACGGTCGTCAGAAAACGTTCTTCGAAGTTTTGCCGACACGTGGGACATCCAGCATCCAGGTCCATGTGTCATGCAAGAAAATGGAGTTAAGTATAGTAGGAGAGACTCACCAACGGTCACAAACGTAGGTGGAGTACGTTCATGAATCACCTGAAAAAAGGAATATGAGCACGGAGAGAAGAGGTGCAGGCACCAACACAGGTACTCTTTGCCTCTTTCCCTAATACTCATGCACGGGTACACAGAGCCCATTTTTGTACGAAGAGGCAGCTCACCAGATAATTTGGCGAGTGTAGTAGTTGTTCATGGGAACCACGCGTGGACGAGTCAAAGTTCGATCATGACGTGGTGGCACATTTTTTATGAATTAAGTTATTCTATTCGATGGAACGTACGCAACATTATTTTCTCAATGGGACGTGAATCGTGCATGCACTGAATGACGGAGCACGAGATGGTAGCCATGGACATGGTTAGCCCTTTTTGGAAACTAATACACTACTTTTGATGTGTCCTGTCAACTCACAAACAAGGAGAAGCTTTGCTTACTACTAGTACGACCTCTCACTCACGCGCGCGCATGGTGGCTCGCAGAACAAGGAGAAGCTTTTTCTTTACGATAGTGCGCTTAATACATGCGGTGGACGTGCAACAGTTCATTCGGTGTCAAATTGCCAGAAGTATCTATATTGTAGTACTGTCATCATTGTTCGACTTCCGGAAGAGGCGAAGAGCCAAGCGCACCGTCACCTACTCACAGTATAACCGGCCATGTTTGCACGAATTTTTTAACGTAGTACAATCTGAATGGATTGCTCCAGTGGTCATCACACGTGAGCCAATCGATTCACACCCTTCTGCGCTCCATTTTGTCTTGCGTTCCTTCTTCCGTCCAGCACGCAGACAAGTGGACCCATGCTCATGTATGCCAACGTGGTAGTCAATTATTTTGCCAGAGTCAGCTATCACCCCCTTTCGATGCCATGTCAATGTACCCACTAAAAACAAGTTAGAGTTGTTCGGTTCAACCGCCTCCCTAGGTGTTTGGAGAGAAATTGGCCGTCGCGAGGCGGTTCTATAGGTGGGCAGCCAGCAAAAAACAAGGGAAAACGCATGAACCAGCTATACAAGAGATTTTGTTGATTTTATGAGTGCAGACGCTCCACAGCGAGGTTCCTTGGTCCTTCTTGGTCATCAGGAATCTATATTCTTCCACTCTTTTTTTATGTGAGCTTTGTTCATACTTTTGCCAACATGCGGGACATCTAGCATCCGGTGCACGTGTCATGCAAGAAAATGGAGATAAGAAGTGCGTAAGTGAGTCGTGCACTTTGATGGAACCTAGTACTATGCAATATTTTCTTCTCCTCGATGGCACATGAATAGTGCACGTACTCAATGATGGAGCACGGGATGGTAGCCATGGACATGGTCAACCCTTTTTGGAGAGAGTAGTAAATAAGTTTGATGTTTCATGTCAACTCGCAGAATGACGAGAAGCTTGCTCTTACTACGCCTTCTCCCTCACCAACGCGTGCGTGGTAGCTCACATCACGAGGAGAAACTTTTGCTTACAAGCGGTGGACGTGCAGCAGTTCATTTGGTTCAGATTGCCAGAAGTACTATGGTAGTACCATCATTATTGTTTGACTTCCCGAAGAGGAGAAGAGCCAAGCGCAAGGTCACCTACTAACCTAGTACAGTACTATACTATAGCCAAAGCTGGTCCACCTTTTTAGAGCATAGTTAATTAATATAGCTGGCTCTTGCAGCGGCACATCATTTAGAGCAAGTACTCTCTTCATAGGAACTTAAAACTCAAGAATAGGAAAAATAAAGGATTGGAGTGGCATGACCACTTGAATCCCATAGCATTAACATAGTGTTCCCCTAAAAAACAGAGTGTTTGACACAGGAAAAACAAAGGAAGTGAAAAAAAGTTGGAGTGGATGCTAGATTGCCAATTAACACATGATTACATAGGAAAAAAACCTATAGCATTCTATCCTATTAATCAAACGACCAATGTAGGAAAATTATGAGGGCGTCTCTCCAGCAGTGTTCCTCGGCTCGCACCTAGCATCACGGTGGTCAAACTTGGAGTCATTCATCTCGTACACGTGGCATCTCAGATTTGGACACAAGGTGACGTACACTGTCAAGGATAATGTTGTCCTCAAAGCCGGACGTACACGATCAAGGTCCATGGTCAAGGGGTAAGGGCGGACACGACCTCTCACTGTGTCCGCCATTTGAAGCGGCGTGCTGACCGAGGGCGCCACCCACTGCACTCCCAGTTGTACCCGCCTCCTCGCTGCATTCAAAAAGCTACATTTACTAGCAAGATGCCCATGCATTGCACGGAACATCAATATGCATTTGTATGAGTAGTTTATCTTGTGGGAGAAAAGGATGAATGAGGGAAGGCCTTATTTGCAAATGTGGAGAGAAGTGTGGGTATTTTTTTGCAAAATTGCCATAGTTTCCTTCCTATCCGTCGGATATAAATCGGACGGCCTATATTGCAGGATGGTAGGCACACCATCATCACCAACTCTGTTTTTTTATAAGAGTAGAGGTAGAGAAACCCACGCAGAATGCGAGAAACCCACTCCGATCACACACGTCCATTCAAGAGCAGGACGCCGGCCAAGCTCCTCCTTCCACCATTTTCTCCACTCTTCCGGCGGTATCCGACGAGCAGGAAGAGCAGTTCTCCGACATAAAAGTCATCTAGGTGGCCCGCCGAGCCCGGCAGTTACGAGTGAGGCAGCTCGCTGCTCCACCTACCTCGCCTAGCCCGTCGGAGACAGTTGTCGCACTAAGCCAGCGTGTGGTTCCACAGCTGCCTGCTCCAATACAGCTTGAGGAAGAGTGCCGACTTGCTCCACGCTGGCTTGTCGATGACCATGGCGGCATGGGCATTGTCGCTACCCTCGACGCCGCCATGTCGTACAGCGCCTCCAGTGCCTGCGACTGAGCCATCCGCCCTCGACGCGCGCGTAGCCGTGCCATGCAGGCAGAGAAAGAAGCCACCATGGATGTCAACGAGGTAACGGCCAGCACGTCCCCGCCCGCCGCCATCATCGAGGAGAAGTAGAACACGGGAGACCGCCGCCAATTGTATCCCATGAAGGCCACCGTCGAGGCGACGCCGGTGAAAACAGTCGGTTTCTTGCACGATTCTATTTCAGCGGATGCTAGAGGAGGACAAAGAGATCGGGCGGTGACCATTTAGATTAGGTATATAAATTCTACCAGGCTGGTTGTAATGGGAGTATCATAAGTAGTATCACGCATGCCAACTAGGCAAATTTGATGAGGTGGCATAGAATTAAATGAAGAAAGAGAGGGTTGAGTATCATATTATGATACCGTATGGAATTAAGTTACTCCCACTGTGGTTAGTGTTAGGTGTTGTTCGGTTCAACCTCCTCCCAAGGGGTTTGGAGAGGAATGGAGGGGAATTTGGCTTGTACATGATTTAGTCCCCCACAATCCCTGTTAATCCCCGTTAAAACCCCTTGAACCGCACATGCCCTTGTTATGCATGTTAATGTAAGCCCCCATTAATCTAGTGCCAGAGTTGATTTGATGTGATGGCACTTCTTAGATAATGGCACTTTTTCACACTATCATTGTAATGTCATTGATAACATATGAGATGCTGATGTTAATCATATGCCGCTGCAAAAAAATGACACTGCTTAAATAACCTTGTTACATATTTGTGCAAACATGGTTGTCTATCTCCATATGGTGTCTATTTGTGCAAACGGAAGCACAAACCTCAATTTTAGTGGAACCTGCTGTCAGCTGACCTCACGGTGCTCCAGGTATTCCTACATTCTTAACTAGGTAGAATGACCAACGCAAGATGAAATAAGCTTATTTGTACGTTGACCGATGAGGAGCCATAATTAAGCTGGAGGCATCTCTTATTTTCTTTCTAATGGGCAATAAGCTGGAGAGTTAGAGAGTGTCTCTAATGGGGCTTAAGTTTTTCAACAAGAGATTTCTCACGGACGGACATGTTGAACAGCAAAAAAATATAAGTTTCAGGTGGACAAATGGGCTTCTGAACGTGCTCGGCTTCTATTTACAACAACTTGTAGTCATCATCCAATATTTTTTTGCATAGGATGTTGATTTTATGGATCAGACCGATCCATTTGTTTGTGACTGCAAAAAATAGTGGTTCGCTTAGATCTTATTCCATGTTCAATCTGGGTTTTGTCTAAATTTGGTGAACAATTAATCCTTGGGCTTTTTGTACCATTTGTAAGCTTGAGTTACATGTTGTTGCCCTCGTACTCCCCTCCGCCTGCCACTACACTGCCGCATCTTCCATGGCTCCTGTTCGTTCCCGTCCGAGGCCTCACCATCGTCCTCCGCCTTGGTTCGCCCGCTGTGCCCGCCGCCATCTGGCGTTGTCAACATGGTTAACAACTGAGAGGAATCAGGAGATGACTGTACGTGGAGAGGTTGACAGTAGGGACCCACCAGGGTCATTGCAATTACGCAAGCAGGTGCCTCGTTATTACAAGCCAAAAAAATATTTCCTCCTAATTGTTTGAAAACTAGGTCCGACGCCATTGTCAATGTAGTCAATAAACGAGAAAATTACACAATGAGGGGATAACACCAGGGACCCAGCAGCTCGCCCAGTAGTTTTTTAGTTTTAGAAACGGAGCTCAACTGTGCATTGTGCGGGGGCTGTGGCATGTCTAGCCCATGCTTACACTTTTATATAGGCACATGATGAGCCCAATTGATATCTTTTTTCTTTCTGAAAATGGCTAGCCTAGTTTTTTTGGAGAATACCCAAAGGAGGCCTACTTGCTTTTCTCAGCCCTGTTGGGCTGCAAATCTTTCAAGATGAGGAGGGATGTAAGTAGTAAGAAATGGGCTTCCCCGGAAAATGGGCTAAAAGTAGTAAGAAATGGGCTATAAATTTTTAAACCAAAGCCAACCGGCAATTACATTCAAATATCGTTTGTTCTGGATTTCTCTACTCTTATAAAAAGCAGAATTGGTGATGATGGTGTTCCTGCCATCCTGCAATATAGGTCATCCGATCTATATCTAACGGATAGGAGGGGAACTATGACAATTTACCCGCACTCCTATCTACATTTGCAGATAAGGTATTCCCTCGTTCATCCTTTTCTCCCACAAGATAAACTACTGAAAGGATCGAGAAGAGGTGTCTATAGGGGGGTGAATAGACCCTCAACACACAAAGTTGGCAGTTTTTAAGTTTTTCAAGTTGAGGTGGAGTTTAAGCACAAGTTTAACCATTCACAATACATATCAAGCAAGCATGCAAAGAGTATATGAGCAGCGGAAAGTAAAGCATGAAACTTGCAAAAAAGTAAAGGGATGGGATTGGAGTGTGCAAACGCAATTGGAGACACGGAGATTTTTGGCATGGTTCCGATAGGTGGTGCTATCGTACATCCACATTGATGGAGACTTCAACCCACGAAGGGTAACGGTTGCGCGAGTCCACGGAGGGCTCCACCCACGAAGGGTCCACGAAGAAGCAACCTTGTCTATCCCACCATGGCCATCGCCCACAAAGGACTTGCCTCACTAGGGTAGATCTTCACGAAGTAGGCGATCTCCTTGCTCGTACAAACTCCTTGGTTCAACTCCACAATCTTGACGGAGGCTCCCAAGTGACACCTAACCAATCTAGGAGACACCACTCTCCAAAAGGTAATAGATGGTGTGTTGTTGATGAACACCTTGCTCTTGTGCTTCAAACGATAGTCTCCCCTACACTCAACTCCCTCTCATAGGATTGGATTTGGTGGAAGGATGATTTGAGTGGAAAGCAACTTGGGGAAGGCTAGAGATCAAGATTCATATGGTTGTATTGGAATACCTTGGCCTCAACACATGAGTAGGTGGTTCTCTTTCAGAAAATGAATGTTGGAAGTGTAGGCTTGTTCTGATGGCTTCCCTCGCTAATGAGGAGAGGGTGGAGGGGTATATATAGCCTCCACACAAAATCTAACCGTTACACACAATTTACCAAACTCGGTGGGACCGAATCATAAAACTCGGTCAGGCCGATTTAGTTCATAATGTGACCGTTAGGCATTTCGATGGGACTGATATGATCAACTCGGTGGGACCGATGTGCAAGGGTTAGGGTAAAACCTCATCTCGGTTTAACCGATTACACAAACTCGGTGGGACCGATTTTGGTAATAAGCAAAACAGAGAGTTGGTCAAGCAAACTCGGTGGGACCGATTGCATAATTTCGGTGAGACCGAAATTTTTGCAATGGACAATAGAGAGATTGCAAGCCCATCTCCATGAGACCGAGATCCCATCAGTGAGACCGAATTGATTAGGGTTTCTGGCAGTGGCTATGTCAAATGAACTCGATGGCCCCGGATGGATCAAATTGGTGGGGCCGAGTTTGACTTTTGGTTTTGGACATAAGTGGATATTAGAAAGTGTTTGAGGGCTTTGGAGCATATCACTAAGTACTTTGAGCAAGCAAGCCATTAAGCAACACCTCATCCCCTTTTAATAGTATTGGCTTTTCCTATGGACTCAATGTGATCTTAGATCACTGAAATAGAAAATGTAGAGTCCCGAGCTTTGAGTCTTGAGCCAATCCTTTGTCCTTAGCATCTTAAAAGGGTTCCACATCCTCTTGTCCATGCCACTCCACTGTTGAACTTATCTGAAATATACTAGATAAAAGTATTAGTCCAACAAGAGATATGTTGACACCAAAATCACCCAGGGAGCACATGTGCTTTCAATCTCCCCCTTTTTGGTAATTGATGACAACATACATCAAATCTTTAGATAAAGATATGGAGAAAGGCAGGTAAAGCTTTGGAAGGACATGTAACATGCATAGGCTCCCCCTACATGTATGCAATCATGTAAATATGGAACATAAGATCATGTGAGTGCATAATCATGATAGAGCAAGCAATGTGTTACATGTATCTTGGATATATGCATCAGAGCAAATGATGTGAATATAAGAAATGTACCTTCATGCTCATGAGTCCTTCTTGCAAACAATATGCACATCAGCAAGAGATCCTCATGCACATGAGTGTGATGCGTATACTTACCTTGTGGTCTTGAGCTGGCTTTGGAAGAGATGAACCTGAGTAAACAAGGTTAGACAACACAGAAAACATCTACTAAACAGAGCACGAGCAGTAGACCACAAGAGTACCAAGATTGGGATGACATGTAGAGAGTGAGTACTAGGTACTCTATTTGAGTGTAAACATGTCCCCAAAGGTAAAGATATGCAATGAATTCGAAGATTTCCCTCCCTTAGATGTCTTGCTCCCCCTGAATCTTGTATGGGATATTGGGAGAAGATAGGGAATAGAAAATCAGAGCAAAGCAAACACACAAACAACATGAACATGTCTTTCCCCTCTAAACACATGTGACTTCTCTCCTCTTTGAATACCAAGCATCTGGGGTCTTTCTATGATGTGATTTTTTATCTCTCTTTCCCCCTTTTGATATGATTAGGCTTTGATGTGAGCTCTCTCTCCCCCTTTGACATCAATTTCCAAGAAGGCAACTTCTGGGGTATGAGTCAAAGTAGGTTTGGTCCTTGAGTCACATAGCAAAGTAGCAGGGAAAAAATAAGGTGCTAGTAGAGGATAAGAATCATCGAGTGGAGCTGGAACAAAATGTGCAGGATGCAAATGACAAATAGTTTTCTCAGCGTTGAAACCGGTTACACCGAGTTGTTTTCTTCGGTGGCACCGAATTGGTTCGGTTGGACCAAAAATGACAAGTTAGTGTGTCCGAATTCATCATAGAGAGAACACTAGTCACCTCAGCTCACTAAGCAAATAAGATCTCACAAGGATTTGCAGGGAATTAACTAAAGGATTTGCAATGAATTGGATGCAGGGAAATGTAGAGCAGAAATAAAAAGAACACAGATCTAGATGAAGTTTTTTTTTGAAAAGGGAAACAAATATGCACGAGACAAATGCAAGAACAAGGAGAAACACTAGAGAACTTCATCTAGAATTGGTCGGCAACAAAGTCACCTATGTTAGAGTATATTGACTTAGGAGTCAAGTGAAGACACTTGATCATAGGTCATACTCATCGTTTAAGCTCAAAATGGGGTTGCCATTTTGATGTATTTACATCTTGTTGAGCTGCTTTGACCCATGTCTTGGGGTAAAGCTTCTCTAAGATGGAATAACATACCTTGGGTGGTGGTGCTGATCTTGATGAACTTGTGTGGGATGCTCAATGTTGATGTAGTTCATTTGGAGCACCACTTGTAATTGAAGTTCATCTACCTACATGAATTAGTTTTGCAAGAAATAACACTTGTGTATCCAAAGTGACAATTATGAAATTTGATATAGGAATTTGTCAAAGGATATATTTGAAGGGTTTCATGCTTCCTTGTCTTCAACCACCGTAATGTAGAGACTTGGTGATGTAGAGATTGTTCAAGATGTGAGTGAGTTGCAATCTCATAGATTTAGATTCATCCAAGTACTTACAAGGGTTAGATGACATGCAAGGGTGCAAACATATCAAAGACATATGATTATCATCATAAGAGAAATATCAAGGATTAGTCATAGGCTCATGTCTTGCATGTATCCAAATGGAGTTCCTACTCCAAGTTTGAAGCATCAATGATGTTCAATTCACATGTCAACCTGCAAAACACTTTCTCATTAGGTGGTTTAGTGAATATATCCGCCAAATGCTTGTCGGTACGAACATGCTTACGGTTGATATATCCCTTAGCAACATGATCTCGAATGAAATGATGACGAACTTCAATATGCTTAGTTTGAGAATGTTGCACGGGATTGTGAGCAATCTTAATAGCACTTTCGTTGTCACAAAGTAATGGAACATGTTTCACATATATCCCATAATCTTTAAGAGTTTGGGTCATCCAAAGTAATTGAGCACAACATGAACCGACAACAATGTATTCCGCTTCGGCGGTGGATAAGGATACCGATTTTTTTCTTGGAGGACCAAGACACAAGAGATCTACCAAGAAATTGTCAAGTACCCGAAGTGGACTTTCTATCAACCTTGTCACCGACATAGTCCGAATCAGAGTAGCTAACAAAATCAAAAGAAGGCCTCTTAGGATACCAAATGCCAAAATTTGGTGTATGTATTAAGTATCTCACTATCTTTTTCACAGCCTTAAGATGACATTCTTTGGGGGCTGCTTGATACCATGCACACATGCACACACTTAGCATAATATCGGGACAAGAGGCACATAGATATAACAATGAACCAATCATAGAGTGGTAAACTTTTTGATCAACAAGTTCACCATCTTTGGTCAAGTCAAGATGTCCACTAGTAGGCATGGGTGTGCTCATACCTTTGCATTCTTGCATATTGAACTTCTTGAATAAGTCCTTGGTGTACTTCGTTTGAGATACAATGATACCTTCCTTAGTTTGCTTGATTTGCAAACCAAGAAAGAACTTGAGTTCACTCATCACAGACATCTCAAACTTCTCTGACATAAGCTTTCCAAAACATCTCACTAGAATGAGGGTTAGTTGAACCAAATATAATATCATCAACATAAATTTGGCATACAAATAATTCTCCATTAACCCTTTTAGTGAAAAGAGTAGAATCAATTTTTCTGATCTCAAAGCCTTTTTCAACAAGGAACTTGGTCAAGCATTTATACCACGCTCTAGGAGCTTGTTTAAGACCATAAAGAGCTTTGTGAAGTTTGTAAACATGATTGGGTTTCTTAGGATTAACAAAGACGGGAGGTTGTTTAACATAAACTTCCTCCTCAATTTCACCATTTAGAAAAGCACTTTTAATGTCCATTTGGTACAAGGTGATATCATGGTGATTAGCATAGGCAAGCAATATGCGAATGGACTCAAGTCTAGCAACGGGGGCATATGTCTCACCATAGTCCATACCTTCGACTTGAGTGTAGCCTTGGGCGACGAGACGTGCTTTGTTTCGAACCACTTGTCCATCTTCATCTTGCTTGTTACGAAACACCCATTTGGTACCGATGATGTTGTGGTTGTTGTCGAGCTTCTCAACCAATGTCCACACTTGGTTTCTCTCAAGGTTGTGTAGCTCTTCATGCATAGCATTTATCCAATCTAGATCTTCCAATGCTTCTTCAACCTTCAAGGGTTCAATGCTAGAGATGAATGAATAATGTTCACAAAAATTAGCCAAACGAGATTTAGAGCGAGTGATTCTCCCGGTTTGGATATCATTGTACATTTGCCCGATGGGATGGTCTTTGGCGACTCTTGCTCGAACTCGTGAGAGCTTTTGTTTTGGTCGGGGTGGAACATCTTCTTCATCATCTTGTTCTTCTTCTTGGCCTTCTTCATTGTTGACGTTGTCATTCTCTTGTCGTGGTGGAGAAGGAGGTTGATGAGGTTCATCTTGGTGTACTTCCTTGTTTTCTTCATCTTGGTGTGTCCCACTTGTGGATGCTTCCATATCAACTCTTGGTTCACCTTGTCGTGAGGTAGAAGCTTCCACTTGGATGGACGAGGTACTCTCCTTCACCTCCATTGGACGGATCTTGCCAATAGACAAGTCTTGGATTGCTTCCGAAGGGTCTTTGTCTCCTACATCAATTGGCAATTGCTCTACTTGCGAGCCGTTAGATTCATCAAACTTCACATCTACCGTTTCTTCAACCTTTTGGGTGTAATTGTTGTAGACATGGTAAGTGTGAGAGTTTGAGCCATAACCAAGTAGGAAACCTTCATGAGATTCGGGAGCAAATTTTGAATGACGATGCTTATCAAGAATGTAGCACTTTGAGCCGAATACTCGAAAGTATCCAACTTGGGGTTTGTTGCCGGTGAGGAGCTCGTATGTCGTCTTGTCGAGTAGCATGTGAAGATACAAGCGATTTGTTGCATGGCAAGCTGTCTCAATCGCTTCCGCCCAAAAGTGTTTTGGTTTCTTGTATTCATCAAGCATCATTCTTGCCATTTCGATGAGCGTCCGGTTCTTCCTCTCAACAACTCCATTTTCTTGAGGTGTGTACGTAGCTGAGAACTCATGTGAGATACCTTCTTCGTCAAGAAAGGTGTCCACATTTGCGTTCTTGAACTCCATTCTATTGTCGCTGTGAACCTTCTTGATCTTCACTTCAAATTGATTTTGGGCCTTACTAGCGAAGTTCTTGAAGATCTTTTGGACCTACGATCTATCATCGAGAAAGAACACCCACGTAAATCTTGAAAAATCATCAACTATAACTAGACCAAATGAGTTTCCACCGAGACTTTTGTAGGCGTTGGGACCGAAGAGATCCATGTGAAGTAGCTCGAGCAGTCTTCTCGTGGTCATGATGTTCTTCACGGGGTGGCTTCCTCCAACCTGTTTTCCTGCTTGGCAAGCGCTGCAAAGTCTATCCTTATCAAATATGACATCTTTAACACCAAGGATATGATCACCTTTAATAATCTTGTCAAGGTTTCGCATGCCCACATGACCTAATCGTCTATGCCACAACCAGCCTTTAGAAGATTTAGCAATTAAGCAAGTTCTAGGTCGAGCCTTTTTAGTGAAATCAACAATGTATAGATCACCTCTACGTATGCCGGTAAAGACCATTTTATGATTATCTCTATGAAACACTTGGCAATCTACTTTAGTAAATAGGACATTGAAACCAAAGTCACCTAGTCTAGATACAGAAAGCAAATTATACCAAGAGATTCAACGAGCATAACATTTTGTATGGAGCTGTCATGTGATGTGGCCACCTTACCGAGGCCAATCACCTTACCCTTTGAGTTATCACCAAAAGTGACATACTTTCGAGGGCCGTTGTTTTCAGCAAGCTCATGAAACATATCTTTATCTCCAGTCATGTGATTGGTACATCCACTATCAAGGACCCATTCCTTTCCTCCAGCCATATAGCCGCGAAGATTTGCCATAAGACCAAAGTGTCTCATTGCATCATCAAGATCATAGTCACTATCATCATCCTCATCATAGTATCCATGTTCAACATCGTCATGTGATGGATCAATTCCTAGAGAGGGTGATTCATTAGATAAATGATCATGAAAATAATCATTCTTATGAAATCTAATGGCTTCGGAGATGATATTGCTAATGATTCCAACATCTCCTTTGGCACGCATGAGATGTGATGAGTGTGTAAGGAAATTGACAACCTTGGAGCATTCGGATAAATGCTTGTCAATTCCCCCCTTCTCTATATGTTTATCTAAAGCTTTGATGTATGTTGTCATCAATTACCAAAAAGGGGGAGATTGAAAGCACAAGTGCTCCCTGGGTGATTTTGGTAACTAATGTCAACATATCTCTTGTTGGACAAGAGGATGTGAAACCCCTTCAAGATGCTAAGGACAAAGGATTGGCTCAAGCTCAAAGCTCAAGACTCTACATTTTCTATTTTCAGTGATCCAAGATCACATTGAGTCCATAGGAAAGCCAATACTATTAAAAGGGGATGAGGTGTTGCTTAATGGCTTGCTTGCTCAAAGTGCTTAGTGATATGCTCTAAAGCCCTCAGCTACTTTCTCATATCCACATATGTCCCAAACCAAAAGTCAAACTCGGCCCCACCGATTTGATCTATCCGGCGCCACCGAGTTCATTTGACATAGCCACTGCCAGAAACCCTAATCAATTCGGTCTCACCGATGGGATCTCGGTCTCACCGAGATGGGCTTGCAAACTCCCTGTTACCTAGTGCAATATTTTTGGTCTCACCGAGGAGATGTAATCGGTCCCATCAAGTTTGCTTGACCAACTCTCTGTTTTGCTTATTACCAAATCGGTCCCACCGAGTTTGTGCAATTGGTCAAACCGAGATGAGGTCTTACCCTAACCCTTGCACATCGGTCCCACCGAGTTGATCATATTGGTCCCACCGAAGTTCCTAATGGTCACATTATGAACTAAATCGGTCCGACCGAGTTTTCTGATTCGGTCCCACCGAGTTTGGTGAATTGTGTGTAATAGTTAGATTTTGTGTGGAGGCTATATATACCCCTCCACCCTCTCCTCATTCGTGAGGGAAGCCATCAAAACGTGCCTACACTTCCAGCATTCATTTTCTGAGAAAGAACCACCCACTCATGTGTTGAGGCCAAGATATTCCAATTCAACCATATGAATCTTGATCTCTAGCCTTCCCTAAGTTGCTTTCCACTCAAATCATCTTTCCACCAAATCCAATCCTATGAGAGAGAGAGTTGATTGTAGGGGAGACTATCATTTGAAGCACAAGAGCGAGGAGTTCATCAACAACACACCATCTATTACCTTTGGAGAGTGGTGTCTCCTAGATTGGTTAGGTGTCACTTGGGAGCTCCGACAAGATTGTGGAGTTGAACCAAGGAGTTTGTAAGGGCAAGGAGATCACCTACTTCGTGAAGATCTACCCTAGTGAGGCAAGTCCTTTGTGGGCAATGGCCATGGTGGGATAGACAAGGTTGCTTCTTCGCGGACCCTTCGTGGATGGAGCCCTCCGTGGACTCGCGCAACCGTTACCCTTCGTGGGTTGAAGTCTCCATCAACGTGGATGTACGATAGCACCACCTATTGGAACCACGCCAAAAATATCCATGTCTCCAATTGCGTTTGCACACTCCAATCCCATTCCTTTACTTTCTTGCAAGTTGCATGCTTTACTTTCTGCCGCCCATATACTCTTTGCATGCTTGCTTGATATGGATTGTGAATGGTTAAACTAGTGCTTAAACTCCACCTAAACTTGAAAAACTTAAAAACTGCCAACTTTGTGTGTTGAGGGTCTATTCACCCCCCTCTAGACACCTCTTCTCGATCCTTTCATGAACCAATCATAGAGCGGTAAACTTTTTGATCAACAGGTTCACCATCTTTGGTCAAGTCAAGATGTCCACTAGTAGGCATGGGTGTGCTCATACCTTTTCATTCTTGCATATTGAACTTGTTGAATAAGTCCTTGGTGTACTTCGTTTGAGATACAAAGGTACCTTCCTTAGTTTCCTTTATTTGCAAACCAAGAAAGAACTTGAGTTCACTCATCATAGACATCTCAAACTTCTCCGACATAAGCTTTCCAAACTTCTCACTAAAATGAGGGTTAGTTGAACCAAATATAATATCATCAACATAAATTTGGCATACAAATAATTCTCCGTTAACCCTTTTATAGTAGAATCAATTTTTCCGATCTCAAAGCCTTTTTCAATAAGGAGCTTGGTCAAGCATTTATACCACGCTCTAGGAGATTGTGATATTTTGAATGCAACTCTGAAAAAGAGAGCCTCATTCACATGGCAAAGTATTATGTCGAGGGTGCAGACATTAAAAGAGGTCATATATGGAGTATCGGTGATGGTTGTCGTCAATGTTTGGGATGATAAATGGATCCTTAACTCACCTACCAGGAAAGTAATCACATCTCGTGGAGGCAATTTACTATCAAAATTGAGTGATTTCATTGACCTGTTATGAGTCATTGGGATGAAGAGTTGGTTTCTCACACATTATGGTAAGTTGAGGCGGCGCGGATCCTTGCGATTTCGTTGCCTGAATTTTGATATGTCGGACTTCGTAGCATGCAACTTGTACAACAACGAGAGATTCTTAGTGAGATCAGCATACTTCGCGGAGTGGCAAGACCAATATGGACATAAAATATTAGGAGAAAATACAGCCAGACCCTCACGGAATTCATCAATATGGGGACGATCTAGAGCTTAAGTTGTCCTGCCAATGTTAATATTTCCCTTTGGCGAACTTTGTTAGGATTACTACCATGTCGGGTGACTTTGGCTAACTGACATATAAAAGTTAGTGGACAATGCCTACATGCGGTATATGAGCGAAGGATACCAAACACATGTTATTCACTTGTGCAAAAGCTAAAGAGGTATGACGGTTATCGGGTTTGGACTTTGCTATTGATAAAGCATGCGCTGTGGATCATCCGGGAGAAGCTCTGCTAGAATATTTATTGCTACAACCAGTTGAAGAATGTGTGGTCCTCGGTCTGGGAAATTCAATGAAAGCAATTGCTATTGGTTCCTGGTATTTATGGTGGGAGTGAAGAAAATTAGTGCATAATGAAAAGGTTCAGGAACCTAAGTTCATAGTAATGGAATTAGAGCTTTGGTTGCTAACTATACTATAGCAAGTGATGCAAAGGCAACGATCAAGCGACATGGTTGGAAAAGACCAAGGAGCTAAACGTGGATGGGTCTTCTGACACAGACTTACTCAATTGCTCGTATGGCGCTGTCATCAGAGACTCGAATGGCAGACACATCGCGGTAGGAAACGGGAAAATTGATTGGTGCGAAGATGCACTTATGGTCGAGGCACCGGCCTTACAATTTGGTCTCAATTTGGCAACTACAATCAGGTGTAACCGCATAGACGTGAACTCCAACAACATCGGGGTGATAGAGAAAACTAAGAATGGAGGTTTCTCTTTCGGTCTATCGATGACTGTTTTAGATGATATATCACCTTGTGTGTGATTTCCCACACATTATTTTTAGCATGCTTCTAGAGAGACTAATTGTGTTGTCCATGATTTAGGCAAACTAGTTAGAAGTAAGATGTGTGGAGTGAATGAAAGATCCACTCGTAGAGATGGTTGATTACTCTTCTAAGGTGATTAAATTTCAAGGTGTCTTACCCGCAAAAAAAATTTAAAAAATTCCAAGGTGTCCAAGTCTCCCTAGCACGTAATACCAGCAGCAGGCTTGCACGTCAGGTTTCAAAATTTTCCAAGCCAAGCTAATCCTAGCCCCTAAAAAAAGGAGTAATATTCTAGCCAGGACGACTACTCTCAACTGATCCGGGCTCCAACGAATCCCCGCGGGAGGCCCCACCTGTCACCCTCGCACGGGCGCTACCACTTTCCCCCCGCCCTGCACACGCGGAGCAATCTGGGCACGTGCACGCGGGATCTCCCTCCGCCCTGCCGGGCGCCTAGCTAGCCTAGCAACGCAACGTAGCTCCAAAGAAAAAAGAAAAAAGAGCTAGCCCAGCAACGCCAACCGACTGCAATGATTCTCCCCCACTCCGCGCACAAACCCAAAAGCAGATAAGGGAGAAGAAAGACGCCACCTAATAATGTCCTAATCCCCCGACCTCCTCCCCTCGATCGAAATTCCAATTCCAAGGAGAGAGAAAAAAATAGCGACTGAGAGCAACGGTGCGTGCGTGCGAGCGAGGGAACCCAGGCGAGGTAGCGGATCCCCCGGACGAACGGGTGGTTCTAGGGTTAGGGTTTGCGGCGGCGTTGGGGCTGGGGACCGTGCGTGCGCCTCCTTCGACGGCGAGCCGGATGCTATGCTGCTAGGCTGCGGGTCGCTCTCCTCGTGGGTGCGCCGCCTCGTCGCCTGCGTGGGGTACGACTCCCTGCCTATCCACCTCGCTCCATCTCTCCCGGGTTGTTCTTGAACGCTGGGCACTCTGCTGCCGCGCGATTGCTCCGTCTCAGGTTATTAGAGGAGACCTGTATCGTATCGCGCGGGAAGTGGATCGGCGCTCCCGTTTGGTTCGGATGATTTTGTGATTCTCAGTAGTTTCTCAGAGTTAGTCTACTGCGACGAGACAAAGGTGATTTTTTTATTGGCGTGTAGGGGTCGGTTGCTGTGGTTCATATGATGAAATTTGTTCATGATAGTCGTGCCAATCTGCAATGATCTCTGTTATTAGATAGGTTTTAGGCATGCATTTAAGGTCTCTGTATTCACTTACCTGATCAGCTCCTGTTGGTCAGAAATAATTGGTTACCGGGAGGTGTCAGCTGTTTGAACTCAACCTGAATGATTGCTTGATATGGTACCATGTCTTTTTGTTCGTGGTCATTATGTCCAAGGAATGTTCGGTGGTTTTCCAGCAAGTCTGTTTATAGACTGATACTTTTGGTCTGCTGTTAGGTTCCTTGTAGCTCCTTGTTCTTTCCTGCCCCTGAAGCTTCCAGACAGTGGCTTTCTAGGGAGGTTTTAGCATAAATCTGCTTGCACGGAACAGGGAAACATAAATCGATGATTTGCTTGGTCCAGTGATTGAATTTTGTATTTGCTTGCGGAACTAGAAAGGACAAATTATCAGTCCTGTAACTAATTGCTTAGATTGGCTGATATTTCTAAGTAAACTTAAGCTTAAGAATGTGAGTATAGTGCTGAGTATTATCATGTATTTTTTTTTTCTTTGCAAAAAACATAGATTCAATTTCAACATATGTAGCTAACAACTTTCCAAATTTGACGGGAATGCACCGGAGTTGCTGATGTTTGCCATGTGCTCAAATATCAATATGATAATCTTCGTTAATTACTGAACTCCAAAAACAAACATTTTTGGATATTGTCAGTAATTATGTGCAGATCTAGTGTAGCGTCCTTTTCACCACACGAGTATCAAGTCCGAATGAACACTTATTCTTAATCCAGTTTTAAATGTGCATAGAATCATAACCGATTCGATATCAAATGAGAGAAGTTTCAAATGTTTTAAATGAACACATATTCTGTAGATACTATTTAAATGATTGACACCCAAGTTAGTTTTTGTTTTAATGTTCTGTTTAATGCAGTCTAGCTTTCCTCAATTGTGGACATGTTTCATGTAATCACAATGGAAAACCAGGCAGCTACTGTAAAACCTTATTATAAGCTTGGAGTGGAAGTTGATCTCACAATAGGTTTTACACAAGCATTTTCTTGTTTCCATTTTTTTGCAACTTCTGTCAAACACTTGGTTCTAATCATTTATTGGTCAATCCTGGTTTGCAACAGAGCAGAAATTGTTTTGGATGTGCGAAGTCTACTCCTATAACAGCTGTTGATGAGCCTTCTAAAGGTTTAAGGATTCAAGGGCGCTCGATTAAACATCGTAGTTTGTCTGAAGATTTTTGGAGTACAAGTCCACGTGAAATGGAGAACAGTGCCTTGCAGTCACAGCGTAGTATGTCTTCCATCAGCACAGCAGCACAATCTAGTGAGCAGCATGGAGCTGGAAGTAGCAGCAACCCAAATGAGTTTGTAAATCAAGGTAAAAAAATCTAACCTTCCACAATGCATGTCCCCCTCACTTCCATATACCTTCAGTTAGGTTATGGCTTATAGCAAGTACTCCCTCCGTCCCATAATATAAGATGTTTTTTGAAACTAGTGTAGTGTCAAAAAACGTCTTACACTATGGGACGGAGGGAGTAATAAATAATTATGGAAGCTAGATTATTAATAAAATTATAAAGATTTGTTTTGTTTCTTTGTTACCATGAGAAGAGAATCATCTAATACACTATGCTCCCTAATTTTGGAGCCCTCCTATTAAATTGAGGTGTTCAATTTTGGATTTAGTTCACGATTTGACCGGGTCAACTATTTCTCAACGAGCTCTTTCATTCAATCCAGGTATTTAATTTTGGATTTGATTCACGATTTTGAGTGGCTCCACTATTTCTCAAATTAATCGGTAGCAACCAGCCTGTAGAAACACATCAGTTCCGTGCGGCCTCTCACCATCTAAAAAAGAAGCGCCAACATCTGAACTATAACACTAATATAATACATGCGTATAGTACAAGTGGCCACCAACGCAAGAAACTTTCCCACATAAGTATTGGTTGATTAGCAGATAACATACAATCACACCGCCAAGAAAGCCCACTAAAACACTGCATTATAAAAGAAAACACTTCGTCATCTTCCCCACACGACAAACCAACTTTTATCTTTATGAATTGAAATCCCAACAACAACAACGGTGCTTAAATTCTGGATCGAGTATACTTTATTCAGGGATCCTAATGCTATGCTGTTTTTTTTTTCTAAAACAATCAATTATCTAATAGTAACAAAACCGTCAGTATCAGAGAATGCCACAAAAATACATGATCTGTGCGTGAATGTGGACCTTACTGGCAAGCATGTAAAGACCGGCATCAACAGGCGTAAAGGTTTGCATCATAAACACGGGAATTGGCAAAATGAATATAATATGAACTGAGAAAAACTTGATCCCCTGCCTGAACAAATCAATATACAAAATCAGCGTCAAAAGATATAAAACATGAGAAAAGGCGATGGTAGAACAAAAAAGACAACAAGAAACACAGCTTCACATATGTAACATGTGCAGCATCAGCAGCTCCTCTGAATTAACTGAAATATCCAACCGCAACATGATTGAAGGAAAAGAGGTTCCCAGAATATGCAAAAATCTCTTAGCAAGCAATACATATATGGAGTAACAAAAGCACTCTCTTCGTATTGTTCATCTTGATCATCAAACAAGGACTAGTATTTCCTTGACAGACTATGTCACGATGTGTTCACAAATGGCAATCTTATATGGCTATACGCAGTAGTTGTGCTGACTTTGTAGTGATGTTACTCTATTTATGACTAGTTGCTGTTGTTAGCTGTGCTTTATGATCTTGAAATTGCTGACGGTGGCTACTCAGCCGGCCAAAACACTAGTTTAACCGACATTTGTTTTCTCTCCAATTCTGTAGGTCTTCTACTCTGGAACCAGACTAGACAGCAGTGGGTTGGAAACAGAAGGCTTAATTCTCAGCGTCAAAAGACCCGGGAGCCAAAAATAGGGTAACTTTCATGCATTTTATTTGTTCTAATGGAGCCTCAAAGATCTTGAATATTCGGAAGATTTTGCAATAACCAAAACAGTCTACTAGTCTATCATAGCGTTAAATACCTTACCTGCTTGAAGTTGTGTACTCAATTTCTGGCATTCTCCTGACCGGCTATCATAATTTGTGGCTCACTTTGATTCGAGGATATGTTATATGTATCATCAATCTCTTGGTTTTGTCAGTTCGGTTTTGACTAGTGATTTCCAAGAGTGCAGAATCTTGTGTAACACCTTTTCTGGAATCTCATGTAAACTTTGAAGTATTAGACATTTGTTTTAGTTCCTGGTGGTGTCTTTTTTGCAACAACTGTTTGAGATTGGCACTGGTCCCTTTGTCATGCATATGCCTGTTGACTGTAGTTGGAATGCTACATATGAGAGCCTGCTAGGAAGCACCAAGACATTTGCACAGCCGATCCCTCTTGGTGTAAGATCTCCTGCAAACCTCATAGCATGTTACTCTTCGCAATGTCTTTACTTATCTTTTCGGTTTTCCAATGGCAGGAAATGGTAGATTTCCTCGTGGACGGCTGGGAGCAGGAGGGCCTATATGATTAGCTGCTTAATTAAAGGGTGGTGGTATTGTCTGGGGTCTCGTTGTTAATCGCTGGAATGTACTCAACTTTGGTTTAATCAAAGCGTGTGGGTGATGAATGTGGATTATCCTCGTGACAGGATGGCATCCCTTTTTCTTTTAAAGTAAATGTAACATATTTTTATCCTACTATTTTTTTAACATTTAGCATTGTGGTCTCCCCCTGCCTAGTTTATGTGTTTATTTACATTTATTTAGTAGCAGGAAACAGTCTTGGACTCGGAGAGTTTGTGATCTTTTCTTACGTGAGAGTAAGGAATGGAAATGGGACGTTGGTGCGGGAGGTGTTCTGGCCAAAAGATGCGCAGGAGATCTTGAAGATAAAACTACCCAAACGGGAGGAGGATCATCCAGGCACTTCTTTGTTTGAAGTGCGTACAAGCTGGCATAGTAATTTGAAGCAGTCCGATGAAAATCAGACCTGAAGTAGTATTGCTCGGAAGGGCGACCGGAATATGTGGAACTTGGTGTGGAATGTTAAATCCCTAGCCTCTGATAATCTCGCTACAAAGCAGAACAAATGGAAGAGGAATTTGGAAAGAGATGGTAGGTGTAATATACTCCCTCCGTTCGAAATCACTTGTCGTAAAAATGGATGTATCTAGACGTATTTTAGTTCTAGATACATTCATTTCCAAGACAACTAATTCCGAACGGAGGGAGTATGTGCTATGGTGGATGAGAATAGTTTTTTGCTGTGGTGAAATGTACAAAGGCCCGGGCCTTGCGAGATCAGATATGAGGGGACTGACTGCCTCTGATCCTCCTCGCCAAAATCAAACCGAAGTAGCGTGGCTTGCTCTAGTCTTCTGGCATGGTTGGTTCCTACGAAATGATGTGGACCAAGGAAAATGCTCACATTGTGGCTTTTTCAGCTGATAAGGGAAAGAAGCCGGTTCATGCTACTGCTTCCCTGAAGTGCCAAATGTCAGTGCTGAACAAATTCGGACTAGGTCAAGTGGAAAATCTAGATGGACTAAATCACCTGATGGATGGTTCAAAGTTACACGGATGTTGCATTTGTGGCCATTACGGGTGAAGCTAGTGCTGGGTATATTATAAGAGATACTCCCTGTCTGTGCTAGTGATCTAAACACTCTTATATTTCTTTAAAGAGGGAGTAACATGGAAAGATTTGTTAGAGATGAGGGTGTAAAATTGCCTGTCTGTGCTAGTCTTGAAGAGGCTGAAGCTTGTGCGTGCCATGGCCTAAGGCTGCTCTTGATATGGGTAAGGAAGAGATCATAGTTGGATCTGATTGTGCTGTTGTCATATCAAACATTTATGGCTCATGTGATCCCTTTAGCAACATGGAGAGAGCATTGCATGGTGATTAGGAAACTTCTGCAAGATAGATCAAATGTTTTTCTTTTTCTTTTTGAAGATAGAGAGACATGACAACAAGTTTGCTCATGAATTAGTCAAGCAAACCCAGATCAGTAGTAGGAGGGCAGTCTATCTGGGTCAACTACCTTTGGATTTGGCACGGCCAGTGCTATCTTATTGTAATAACCCTAAAATGATGTTTTAGTATAATTGCATCTTTCCCCCAAAAACCATTGTGGTTCCCCCCTAGTTTATGTGCTTTTGTAGCCATGTGACACAGTATATGAAGTATCCATGAACCTTGCTTGACACGTAGATGCAAATGTTCTTTTTTTTCCATGTTCGCATACGAACACGTCACTGTGTACCTCCAAGGCCGAGGGTGATGCACCACAGCTCACATCGAAGGAGACCCATCCGGAAGCGCGGTACGCAAGCAATCCGATGGGTGCTTTTCAGGACCCAAAACCACACGCGCCCGGGAGGGACCCCGTCTGGACATGCGGCGGCTATGGGCTGCCCTAGGTCGGTTCGCCCGCCCCTAGAGCCTCGAGGATCGCTGCCCTTCAACACGAACAACGAACGAAGAACAAGAGAGAAAGAACCAGGGGTAGATGTAAAACTAGGGTAAAAAGTAGATGTGTTTTACGATTGTGTGTTGTTAAATCGGCCGTCACCCCTTAGATAAATAAGAGGCGGATGGACTTCCCGTACAAGAAAAGGACTCCAAATCACGTCCAAACCTTTCAAAAATTAACTGAACTCAGATTTAGGTAAGTCTAGAATATTAGCTCGGTTTTTAGGTCCCACAGGCCACAAAAGACCTCGGAGAAGATGAGCCCCAAAGCAAATTTGACCGTTTCGATGAGACGAACAACTTTCGTGTGGAACGTTTTTCGATTCGAGGCCATCTTCAGGGCCGAATTGTTCGCGCAAAACATGTTGTTACTCGCGCTACCCATCAGACACCGTGGCTGATGGGGCGCGCCACTTTTGCCCTGTGACAGGGCCGCATTCAGGTGCCTGTAACTTTTGCATACGAACTCGGATTGGATTGATTTTTCTATCAAATTCAATCATTTCGACGAGACGAAGACAATTCGTGTAGACCATATTTCCATACGAGGCCGTCTTGGGGGCGTAATCTGCCAAATAGTGTTCTGAATACAAAATTTCAGTACTTCAAACACAACTTCGGCCTTAGAGATGAGATCGAATGGCTATGGCCCAAATATCAAAGTTTCTTCTTTTGACGATACAAATTTTTTTCACTTCATTTGAGGCCATCTTAATTGTGTTTTTGATCATGCCAAAATCTGGTGTCAACACATGCCCCCTATTTTTGGGCAAAGGTTGCGTGCCGAAAAATAACTTGCACAATGCTCTTTCTAAGGACAATGTCAACACTTCATCGGCCATTTGTACGTGTTGAGGACGATAAGTATATATTTACCATTTAGATTAGCATCAAAAGTGAAGCTAATCAAACATATGATGACTTGGTAATACCCTTTCATGATGTAAGAAATTATATTGCATCCATGGATTAAAATAAGCCCATTGAGGGTAACCAATCATACCTGATGACAAACTCCATGGCATAGGCATCAACGACATTGTTGAAGAAAATGGATAATGTGTGGACCGAAGATGTTGAAACCTTCGGCTTGGTCCTTCATAGTTTTCACTCTTTTCCTTCTTCACCTTTGCCGCACTCCTTGTAAAGGAAGCTTGCACATGATTCTTATTTTGAATACTTCCTTTGGGAATCCATGCCATGTTTCTCTTTTCAAGTTCTTCTGCACTAAGCTTTTGCAACTTCTTCTTTTGGCAATACGATAAGCCGAGTAGGCACCCCAGCCGTGATTTTGTTTGAAGTAATGGCAATTCTTGTTTTACCTTGTGCACTCTCAACTTCTTCCCTTCAAATTTGGCATTTGATTGACTTGCCATTGCATTTTGTAGCTAATGTCAACACTTTAATTGGTTCTTTTTCATTTAAGATCATATCTAAAGTGGCACTCTTACAACCATCTTTTTTGACGTGGTAGACTTGCTCAACCACCTCCTTATTCATCCTTGTGCTCCGGACCGATTCTTTTTTATTGAAATGGTCTTGAACATATGACCGCTCATTGAACGTTGGTCTTCTTGGAGCTGCATAATATTGGCGAGATGGTTTATAATAATATGGAGAATGTGCCCTTGTATCATACTTGTCCCATGATGGATATGGATTTACGTGAGCATAGGGAGGCATCCACGACATTGGCATTGGCGATCCAAAATAAGGATATGAACAAGTTGCATTCAAATTATCTTCTTGCCAATATCGATCCTTGGATTTGCACCTAGGGGGTGATCTTTATGCTTTTGCATTAGTTGACTGATAAGCATTGTTCTCCTCACTTATCTTCCGATATTTTTCCAATAGTTGCGCGAAAGTGACTTTCGGCTTTTTACCTTTGTGTTTACGCCAGCCTTTGTTTTCTTTGGTTGTGCTTGCACCAATCTTTGGATTTTCTTGTTGCACCCTAGTTCTTGGCATCTCCATTGTAGTTTCGATGGAATTCTTGCCCTCAAGATTATGTTCATTATGCTCTTCAACAACTTCTCTACTTGAAAGCTTGATCCCATCACCTGCAGTTTTTACCTTCTCTTTAAATGGATCGACTTGAAGCAGCCGATGCAAAAACCTTTTACCATCGGAACCGATTGGAATAGACTCGTCATCTCTCGGTGTCTCAACAAATTTCAATCGTCCTTTATCAATGGACGATTTAACTATTTGATGAAACATGTTGCAATCCTCAATACTATGCTTGAATGAATCATGCAACTTACAATAAATTTGTCCTTGGATAGATGGCTTGACGGTGATCAAGAATTCTAATGCAATTATTTTTCAACAACAAATCAAAGATTTGATCACACATGTTTGAATCGAAGGTATACATTTTATTTTCTAGCCGATCTTGGTGTGCGAACGACTTTGGAGGTAAGCAAACGAATGGTTCAGATTTAGAATCTCCTCATTCGGCTATGCATTGTGTTTTGCACTCTATCTCCGATGTCTTTGGATAAGATATAATATTAGCATCGGATTTCTCAAAATAATTTAACCTTGACTTTATATTTCTGAAACGAAAATAGTTAGAACACACATGTCTCAATTGAGACCATGCGTAAAGTATGAAGCAAGCAAAACTACCCAATTATATATGAACTTTAAATAAAGCAATGGGAGAAGTTTTGGTTGCAATAATAAGTCACCATCGGTCTCTTTGAATGGTACAATGTATTGACCGATATGCTTTGTAATAATTTTATTTCTAACAAGTAAATTACCCTTTATCATTGGTCTTTCAAAATTACTTATGAGAATTTTTCGTATAGCATCAACAATAAAGTTGCGACCAAATCGGAAGATAGATAAATCACTTGCTAGACATACCTTTTCAAACACGTTGGGAGAGCATGATGGTTGCGTTACTTGAACGGTATGTTGTTCCTCTCTCGAATAGCTCCCCAACACATTGTCGTCCTATTTTTCTAGAACGGATTCGGCATACGTAATATTTGATTCGGTCTTTTCAATAGCCGAATTAACTTTGTTATCCGAATCACCACATTTTTTGACAATTCTATCCATACCCAATGCTTTCTCTTTTTGGCATAATCTTGCTTGGATTGCAGCAGAATTAATAGGCTTTCCCTCTTTTATTAATTTATGTAGAACAAGATTACATTCGTCCCAAAAACACGTAAGATTTTTCGTAATGACCCAATCTGGATAGAATTGCCCCCGACACTTTTAAACCCTTTCGGTAATGAGGTGTCATCGAAATTCTATAACTGTGCAGGAAAAATATTGTATGCTATGATACTAGGTGAAGACACATGTGATCCTATAAAATGTTCACTTATTCGGCTATTAGCGTGAAGGTGCGAAGCCGAATTATGAATACCTATAGTTGCATATGGTGCCAAAAAATTAGTAGCATGAGGTGTAGCATATGGTGATTGAGGGTAATTGGCCAAATAACTAGTAGTAGCATGGCCAATTCCCCTATCCACGGGCATGTTTGGATTAACATGATGCAAATTAGTTGCTGATGAATAAAAAGATGAAACACTATGTTGCATTCCATTGAAAGTTCCTACAAGGGGTGTTTCAACTTGATTAACCGAACTCATCATGTTGTTCATCGGCATATAGATTTGTGGGGTTGCCGATGCATGGGAGTTGGGATACATATGTTGCATGTTGCTAAAATTATATGAAGCTGAAGCATGAAGATTATTCTGAATCGGTTGTTGCACATAATTAGATGCATGATTGATAAAACTAGGGCTAGCAGATACATTATGCTCATTAGACGATCTAGCAACAACATATGCATTATTTGCATCTACATAAGTGAATTGGGTATTCGTATTACCTTCGTAGATTTCAAACCCTAAATGACGATCTCTTCGTAGTAAGAACAGACCGGAGACCGTTCAAAGCTTCGTCCCCAGCGGAATTGTCAAAAAGTTTGTTCGCACACGAACACGTCACTGTGTACCTCTAATGCCGAGGGTAATGCACCGCAACTCATGTCGAAGGAGACCCGTCCGGAAGAGCGGTACACAAGCAATCCGGCGGGTGCTTTTTAGTACCCGAAACCCTACGCGTCTGGGAGGGACCCGTCTGGACATGCGGCGGCTATGGGCTGCCCTAGATCGGTTCGCCCGCCCCTAGAGCCTTGAGGATCGCTGCCCTTCAACACAAAGAATGAACGAAGAACGAGAGAGAAAGAACCAGGGAGAGATGTAAAACTAGGGTAAAAACTAGATGGGTTTTGTGATTGTGTGTTGTTCAATCGGCCGTCACCCCTTAGGTATATAAGAGGCGGATGGACTTCCTGTACAAGAAAAGGACTCTAAATCACGTCCAAATCTTTCCAAAATTAACTGGTAAGTTTGGAATATCAGTTCGGTTTTTAGGTCCCACAGGTCACAAACGATCTCGAATGAAGATGAGCCCAAAAGCGAATTTGATCATTTCGACGAGACGAACAACTTTTGTGTTGAATGTTTTTCAACTCGAGGGCATCTTCAGAACAGAATTGCTCGCGCAAAATAGGCCATTACTCGCGCTACCCATCAGACACCGTGTTTGATGGGGTGCGCCACTTTCACGCTGTGACAGGGCCGCATTCAGGTGACTATAACTTTTTCATACAAACTTGGATTGGAATGATTTTTATATAAAAATCGACCGTTTCGACGAGACGAAAACAATTCGTATAGATCATATTTCCATACGAGGCCGTCTTTGGGGCGTAATCAGCCAAATAGTGTTCTAAACACAACATCTCAGTACTTCAAACATAACTTCGGCCTTAGAGATGAGATCGGATGGCTATGGCCCAAATGTCAAAGTTTCTCCTTTTGAAGATACATAACCTTTTCACTTTGAGCACTTTTTCATTTAAGGCCCTCTTAATTATGTTTTTGAGCATGCTAAAATCTGGTGTCAACACACCATTCAGAGATTTGGGCTTAAAACGCACTCTAGAAGAGTCACCATCCATCCCTCGCTGTGGTGTTGATATGGAGCGGCCTCCATCCGCAACCGCTCGTGTAGGAAAGTTTCATCCCGACCCCTTCCTCACGTGCGCAGCACGGTCAATGGTGCGGTCGTTCGTACGGCTATTGCTTTCGTTCCTGACAATGTTCTAGCCGCATATCCAATGCCGTGTTTCACACAAGAACACGGCAAATCTCACCCTGTTTCTCGCCAAAGGGAGCCCACTCGTGAGTATATAAATCCCCATAGCCCTTGTTTGTCGTTGCCACCACATTTACCCTCTTCCCGATCCCCATTGCTGACACACTCACTCCCCACCGCCCCCTTCGCTGGTCACCACCACATTCACCATCTTCCCCCATCCCCATTGGCGGTACCATGTCAGTGCGGCTGTGCTCTTCCCGCGGCCTTTTTCCTGACGAGACATAAGAGGACCGCACGGAGAGAGAGTTATGGGAGAGGGCATGGAAGTACTTAGAGTGGGTCGAGGAAGACATGCGCCTTAAGGCTGTATCAGTCGTTGGCCGTGCCCGTTCCCATGCCTCCCTCGAGTACTTTGACCGCATTTCGTTGGACGCCACACTCACACTGGCCTTCAAGCGCACATGTGTTCATTGGCCACATGGCCACAAAAGTGGAGGCAACCAAAGCTTCCCCTACATGCGATGTCACTTCAAAGAGGAGGAAGAGTTAGTAGTTTTGCAGAAACGGTTGCTCCTTCTTGAAATTTATTTTATAAATCTATGTCAAAATCCTACGTGAAATCAATATTTAATTTTGAATGGAAACATTGAGGTGGGGATTGATATCGAACTAAAGTCTGTCTATGACAAGTGAAACACACTTGTCTTTTATGCGCAACAAAAAAACACATGTCTTTATGCGCACAACCAATGCGGTCATATGAAATACTTCCTCTGTAAAGAAATATAAGAGCGTGGAGTTGAAGAGGTAGGTTTAGGGTTCTGCGTGGGTGGCTAACATCCAGCCTCACGTCTCTTTATATAGATGATAATAATACAATTACATGCGTATACAAATATGTGTACATGTACAATATGCTAGACCCTATTTTACATGCCCCTTCAATCTGAACTACATACAAGATTCAGATTGGTTCTGAAACGGTCTAGCATCTGTAGAGTAGCGGGTTTAGTAAATACATCCGCTAGCTGATCATCAGTTGAGATAAACCTGACTTCCAGTTTACCAACAGCTACTCGTTCCCTCACAAAATGGAAATCAATCTCAATGTGTTTGGTCCAAGCATGAAACACTGGATTCGCCGTCAGGTAAGTTGCCCCTAAATTATCACACCACAAATGGGTGTGCGCTGCCGTGTGACTCCAAGTTCTGTGAGAACGGTGTCTATCCAAATGGCTTCAGCCGCGCCATTGGCCAACGCCTTATACTCTGCCTCGGTGCTAGACCTCGAGACTGTAGGTTGCTTCTTGGAACTCCAAGATATAAGATTGGGTCCAACAAATATAGCAAAGCCACCAGTAGAACGCATGTCATCAACACAGCCTGCCCAGTCTGCATCGGTGAATATACTGACTCCAGCAAATCTGGAGTTACGAATCCATAGTCCCGTGTCTAGCGTACCTTTGACATACCTCAGAATACGCTTAACAGCTTCCCAATGAACCTCCGTAGACTGAGACAGGAACTGGCACACTTTGTTCACGGCAAAGGAGATATCTGGAGGAGTGAGTGTCAGATATCGAAGTGCTCCAACTACACTGCGATACCTGAAAGAGTCGTCAGTACTCAGCAATGCACCACTGTGACGCGAAAGGCTCTCGAATGTAGAAAGTGGAGTGGAAGTGGACTTGCAGTTCTCCATGTTGACGCGATGAAGGAGATCAAGTACATACTTCTTCTGTGTCAATGTCATGCCCCCTGAATGAAAGGACGCTTCCAAACCAAGGAAGTACTCCAACCGGTCCAAGTCTTTGATGGGAAAACTCGCAGACAAGGACTGCACAAGGCGATCCACCATAGTAGGTGTAGAACCAACAATCACAATATCATCAACATACACCAGCATGTATATCTGAATAGCACCATGTGAAAAGATGAACAGGGACGCATCTGCCTTGGAGGGAACAAAGCCAAGCTGTGAGAGCCGCTGACTCAACCGAGCATACCAGGCACACAACGACTGTTTGAGCCCGTAGATGGACCGCTGGAGTTTGCAGACATGAGAGGGATAACGAGCATCCTCAAAACCAAGGGGCTGCTGCATGTAGACATCTTCGACCAAAAAACCGTGGAGAAAAGCATTACTCACATCAATCTGTCGAAGAATCCACCCGCGGAAGACAGCGAGAGAGAGGACCAGACGAACCATGGCAGGCTTCACCACGGGGCTGAAAGTATCTCCATAGTCGATCCCTTGCTGTTGAGTAAAACCACGAGCAACAAGGCGAGCTTTGGGCTTGTCAACCAAACCATCCGGACGATGCTTGGTCTTAAAGATCCACTTGCAGCTCACAACATTAACAAAAGGAGGCCGAGGCACCAACACCCATGTGTTCGTGTGACAAAGAGCAGCAAATTCTGCAGACATGGTGGCACGCCAAGCCGGTTCACCAAGAGCATCACGATGAGTAATGGGTGCGGCAAAGAATGCACGCCGACGAGTGTCGTACCGCACCGTGCCATCCGTGTATGTCTTGGCCTTACGCGTATGATCGCGGTGACGAGTGACCATGGTGTGCCTGGGAGCTGCATCGTCGGTAGATGGTGGCAGCGACGACGGCGATCCGACCAATGGTGTCGCGGCTGAACCATTTTCAGCAACAGGCGACACGGGCCGAGGAGACGCATCGGGTTGGGCCGAACCAGGTGACGAGGGGGAGCTAGGCAGGGACGACAGCCCCAGGGACGCGGCTGGCGACCCGGCGACGTCCGACGCAGGCAAGGCGGGCTGGGCCGACCCAGGCGAGACATGGGATGCAGCGGGTGACCCAGTCGGGCCCGCAGTCGTGCCAACGGGCGAGGCCGACAGGGCCGTAGACGCGCCAGCGGGCGAGGCCGATGAGGCAGCCTCGGGAGACGGGGCATGCACGTCGATCACTGATACGTCTCCAACGTATCTATAATTTTTGATTGCTCCATGCTACTTTATCTACCGTTTTAGGCAATATTGGGCTTTATTATCCACTTTTATATTATTTTTGGGACTAACCTATTAACCGGAGGCCCAGCCCAGATTTGCTGTTTTATGCCTATTTCAGTGTTTCGAGGAAAAGGAATATCAGACGGAGTCAAAACAGAACGAAATCAACTGGAGAAGTTATTTTTGAAAGGAAACCCACCTGATGGACTTGGACCCCATGTCAGAAGATACGGGAGGTGCTCACGAGGGTGGGGGGCGCGCCCTCCCACCCGGGCGCGCCCCCTACCTTGTGGGGCCCCCGTAGCTCCACCGACGTACTCCTTTCACCCATATATACCTACGTACCCTAAAACTTCCAGAACAGAAGATAGATCGGGAGTTCCGCCGCCGCAAGCCTCTGTAGCCACTAAAAACCAATCGGGAACCTGTTCCGGCACCCTGCCGGAGATGGATCCCATCACCAGAGGCCATCTTCATCATCCCGGCGCTATCCATGACGAGGAGGGAGTAGTTCACCCTCGAGGCTGAGGGTATGTACCAGTAGCTATGTGTTTGATCTCTCTCTCGTGTTCTCTCTCGTGTTCTTCTATGGCACGATCTTGATGTATCCCGAGCTTTGCTATTGTAGTTGGATCTTATGATGTTTCTCCCCCTCTACTCTCTTGTGATGAATTGAGTTTCCCCTTTGAAGTTATCTTATCGGATTGAGTCTTTTATGAGAACACTTGATGTATGTCTTGCCGTGATTATCTGTGGTGACAATGGGATATCATGTGCCACTTGATGTATGTTTTGGTGATCAACTTGTGGGTTTCATGACACTTGGGAACCTATGCATAGGGGTTGGCACACGTTCTTGACTCTCCGGTAGAAACTTTGGGGCACTCTTTGAAGTACTTTGTGTTGGTTGGATGAATCTGAGATTGTGTGATGCATATCGTATAATCATGCCCACGGATACTTGAGGTGATAATGGAGTATCTAGGTGACATTAAGGTTTTGGTTGATTTGTATCTTAAGGTGTTATTCTAGTACGTACTCTTTTATAGATCGATCCGAAAGAATAGCTTTGTGGTGGTTTCGTACCCGACCATAATCTCTACGTTTGTTCTCCGCTATTAGTGGCTTCGGAGTGACTCTTTGTTGCATGTTGAGGGCTTGTCATATTATCTATCTATGTTATTATTGTTGAGAGAACTTGCACTAGTGAAAGTATGAACCCTAGGCCTTGTTTCCTATCATTGCAATACCGTTTACGCTCACTTTTACCACTTGTTACCTTGCTGTTTTTATTATTTAAGATTACAAAAACCTATATCTACTATCTATATTGCACTTGTATCACCATCTCTTCGCCGAACTAGTGCACCTATACAATTTACCATTGTATTGGGTGTGTTGGGGACACAAGAGACTTTTTATTATTTGGTTGCAGGGTTGCTTTAGAGAGACCATCTTCATCCTACGCCTCCTACGGATTGATAAACCTTAGGTCATCCACTTGAGGGAAATTTGCTACTGTCCTACAAACCTGTGCACTTGCAGGCCCAATAATGTCTACAAGAAGAAGGTTGTGTAGTAGACATCAAGCTCTTTTCTGGCGCCGTTGCCGGGGAGGCAAAGGTAAAGGGTACTCACACTCCGTCAACTAAGCTCTTTTTTTGGCGCGGTGAGTGCTTGAAGGTATATCTTTAGATCTTGCAATCGAATCTTTTTGTTTCTTGTTTTAGCACTAGTTATTTTATAAAAGAAAACAAAAAATGAGTTAAGTTTGTCTCAAACGCTTCACCTTTTTAATATCTTTCGTGAGTATGATGGAAAAGAAAATTGTGCTCAAGTGCTAGAAGAAGAAATACATAGAATTCTTGGCATAAAATATGTGAATGATAAGCATGATTGCAATGTTGTTAGTATGAATTCCTTGAATATCCATGATGCTAATGATATGCAAAGCCAAAAGCTTGGGGAAGCTATATTTGATGAAGATGATATTTTTTGTCCCCCAAGCTTTGATGAGCAAATTTACTATGATGAAAGCATGCCTCCTATCTATGATGATCATTGTGATGATACGTATGCTATAAAGAAGAATTTTGCTTATGTGAAGAGTAGTAAATTTTCTATGCTTGTAGATCATGAAAAGAATGCTTTAGGTGCTGGTTATATTGTTGAATTCATTCATGATGCTACTGAAAATTATTATGAGGGAGGAACATATGCTTGTAGGAATTACAATAATATCAAGTTTCCTCTCTATGTGCTTAAATTCTTGAAGCTATGCTTGCGTTACCTTCCTATGCTTGTTGATTATTGTTCCCATAAGTTGTTTGCTCATAAAATCCCTATGCATAGGAAGTGGGTTAGACTTAAAAGTGCTAGTCATATGCTTCATGATGCTCCCGTTATGTTTCAATTCTTATCTTTTATGCGAGCATCATTGTCATCATCATGCCTAGCTAAAAGGCATTAAAGAAAATCGCTTGTTGGGAGATAACCCAATATTTATCCTTACTGTTTTTGTATGTACACACGATTATGCTACTGTAGTAATCATGTTTTATAGCTTTTGTTTCAATAAAGTGCCAAGTAGAACCTTTGGGAAGACTTGGGTGAAGTTTATGTAATCTTGCTGTGAAAAACAGAAACTTTAGCGCTCACGAGATTAGCTGCCATTTTTTACTGGAAAGTGCTTTTAGGTTGATTCTTTTTGCAGATGATTAATAGACAAAATTTTCTCAGGTCCAGAAATTTATTTCATAATTTTTGGGGTTTCAGAAGCATACGTTTGATACAGATTACTACAGACTGTTCTGTTTTTGACAGATTCTGTTTCCTATGTGTTGTTTGCTTATTTTGATGCATCTATGGCTAGTATTAAGTGGTATGAACCATAGAGAAGTTAGAATACAGTATATATTACACCAATATGAATTTAGAATGAGTTCATTACAGTACCTAAGTGGTGGTTTTATTTTCTTATACTAACGGAGCTTACGAGTTTTGTTTTGTGTTTTGTGTGGTTGAAGTTTTCAAGTTTTGGGTAAAGATTCGATGGACTATGGAATAAGGAGTGGAAAGAGCCTAAGTTTGGGGATGCCCAAGGCACCCCAAGGTAATATTCAAGGACAACCAAGCAACTAAGCTTGGGGATGCCCCGGAAGGCATCCCCTCTTTCGTCTTTGTTCATCGGTAACTTTACTTGGAGCTATATTTTTATTCACCACATGATATGTGTTTTTCTTGGAGCGTCATTTTTCTTTTGTTAGTTTTTTCTTGCTGTTGTTTAGATTAATGTTTTGCATCTTTAGTTCCAATAAAAAAGTCAAGGATAGCCTTTGCCATGCTTATTTTGCTAGTATGCATGTTGCTGTTTGAAAACAGAAAGTTTACCGCTGTTGCAAAAATTTCTTAGAAAATTCAGAGAGTGGTATAATGATGAATCTTTTTTCATATTGAGATCTGATAAATTTATTACAGTGGGAATTTTAGTTCATAATTTTTGGAGTCAGGGAAGTATTGATACTCTTGCATTCTTTACAGACTGTACTGTTTTGACAGATTGCTGTTATGGTTGCATTGTTTGCGTATGTTTGCTTGTTTAATGATTCTATTTGATGATAGGAGTATTAAATATGCAGAGGCATTTAGTATCCAATGTTGAATAATAATTTTAGTGATTTGTTACAGTAGAATATGATAAGGTTTTGCATTGGTTTATACTAACCTATCTCACGAGTTCTTGTTGAGTTTGTTGTGAATGAAGCTTTTGATAAAAAGAGAAACCATGATATGAGAGGAATTAAGGAGACACAAAAGTTCAAGCTTGGGGATGCCCAAGGCACCCCAAAATAATATTTCAAGAAGTCTCAAGCATCTAAGCTTGGGGATGCCCCGGTAGGCATCCCACCTTTCTTCTTCAACAACTATCGGTTAGTATCGGTTGAGCCTAAGTTTTTGCTTCTTCACATGAGTTGTGCTATCCTTGCAATGTAGTTTTCTTTAGCTTTGCTTGCTGTTTGAATAATGTATCAAGATATGAAATTCTTTAATGAGAGAGAGCTATACATGAATTGGAATTTGTTAGAGTACTCTATGTGCTTCACTTATATCTTTTGAGCTTGATAGTTTTGCTCATAGTGCTTCACTTATATCTTTTGAGCGTGATAATTTTTGCTCGAGTTCTTCACTTAGATATTTTAGAGCACGGTGGTGGATTGGTTTTAAAGAAACTATTGATCTCTCATGCTTCACTTAGATTATTTTGAGAGTCTTTAATAGCATGGTAATTTGCTTAATGTTAATATACTTGGTATTCAAGATATGTGAAACTTTCTTTTGAGTGAATTGAATACTAAGATAAGTTTGATGCTTGATAATTGTTTTGAGATATGGAGGTGATAATATCAAAGTCGTGCTAGTTGAGTAATTGTGAATTTGAGAAATGCTTGTGTTGAAGTTTGCAAGTCCCGTAGCATGCACGTATGGTTAAAGTTGTGTAACAAATTTGAAACATGAAGTGTACCTGGCTTGTGCATCCTTATGAGTGGCGGTCGGGGATGAGCGATGGTCTTTTCCTACCAATCTATCCCCCTAGGAGCATGCGCGTAGTACTTGAATTTTTGATGACTTCTAAATTTTTGCAATAAGTATACTAATGTTGAGTCCATGGATTATGCACACTCTCACCTTTCCGCCTTTGCTAGCCTCTTCGGTACCGTGCATTGCCCTTTCTCACCTTGAGAGTTGGTGCAAACTTCGCCGGTGCATCCAAATCCCGTGATACGATACACTCTATCACACATAAACCTCCTTATATCTTCCTCAAAACAACCACCATACCTACCTATCATGGCATTTCCATAGCCATTCCGAGATATATTGCCATGCAACATCCATCATCATATTCATGACATACATTACTTTTGTCATATTGCCATTGCATGATCATGTAGTTGACATCGTATTTGTGGCAAAGCCACCATGCATTATTTTTCATACATGTCACTCTTGATTCATTGCACTATTCTGGTACACCACCGGAGGCATTCATATAGAGTCATATCTTGTTCTAGTTTCGAGTTGTAATCCTTATCTTGTAATCAATAGAAGTGTGATGATCATCATTATTAGAGCATTGCCAAAAAAAGAGAAAGGCAAAAAAAAAGAAAGGCCCCAAAAAAGGAAGAAAGGCCAAAAGAAAAAAAGAAAGGCCCAAAAAAAAGGGCAGTGCTACTATCTCTTTTTCCACACTTGTGCTTCAAAGTAGCACCTTGTTCTTCATGTAGTGAGTCTCATATATTGTGCTTCAAAGTAGCACCATGTTTTTCATATAGTGAGTCTCATAAGTTGTCTTGTTCATACTAGTGGGAATTTTTCATTATAGAACTTGGCTTGTATATTCCTACGATGGGCTTCCTCAAAATGCCCTAGGTCTTCATGAGCAAGCAAGTTGGATGCACACCAATTAGTTTTCTTTTGTTGAGCATTCATAGCTCTAGTGCATCCGTTGCATGGCAATCCCTACTCCTTGCATTAACATCAATCGATGGGCATCTTCATAGCTCATTGATTAGCCTCGTTAATGTGAGACTTTCTCCTTTTTTGTCTTCTCCACACAATCCCCATCATCATATTCTATTCCACCCATAGTGCTATATCCATGGCTCACGCTCATGTATTGCGTGAAGGTTGAAAAAGTTTGAGATTATTTAAGTATGAAACAATTGCTTGGCTTGTCATCGGGGGTATAGAAGTTGGGAACATCTTTGTGTGACGAAAATGAAGCATAGCCTAACTATATGACTTTGTAGGGATGAACTTTCTTTTGCCATGCTATTTTGAGAAGACATGATTACTTTGATTAGTATGCTTGAAGTATTATTATTTCTATGTCAATATGAACTTTTGTCTTGAATCTTTTGGATCTGAATATTCATATCACAATTAAGAAGATTTACATTGAAATTATGCCAAAGTATCACTCCGCATCAAAAATTCTTTTTTATCATTTACCTACTCGAGGACGAGCAGGAATTAAGCTTGGGGATGCTTGATACGTCTCCAACGTATCTATAATTTTTGATTGCTCCATGCTACTTTATCTACTGTTTTAGGCAATATTGGGCTTTATTATCCACTTTTATATTATTTTTGGGACTAACCTATTAACCAGAGGCCCAGTCCAGATTTTCTATTTTATGCCTATTTCAGTGTTTCGAGGAAAAGGAATATCAGACGGAGTCAAAACGGAACGAAATCAACTGAAGAAGTTATTTTTGGAAGGAAACCCACCTGATGGACTTGGACCCCACGTTAGAAGATACGGGAGGTGCTCACGAGGGTGGGGGGCGCGCCCTCCCCCCCGGGCGCGCCCCCTACCTCGTGGGGCCCCCGTAGCTCCACCGACGTACTCCTTTCACCCATATATACCTACGTACCCTAAAACTTCCAGAACAGAAGATAGATCGGGAGTTCCGCCGCCGCAAGCCTCTATAGCCACCAAAAACCAATCGGGACCCTATTCCGGCACCCTGCCGGAGGGGGATCCCATCACCAGAGGCCATCTTCATCATCCCGGCGCTATCCATGACGAGGAGGGAGTAGTTCACCCTCAGGGCTGAGGGTATGTACCAGTAGCTATGTGTTTGATCCCTCTCTCTCTCGTGTTCTTCTGTGGCACGATCTTGATGTATCCCGAGCTTTGCTATTGTAGTTGGATCTTATGATGTTTCTCCCCCTCTACTCTCTTGTGATGAATTGAGTTTCCCCTTTGAAGTTATCTTATCGGATTGAGTCTTTTATGAGAACACTTGATGTATGTCTTGCCGTGATTATCTGTGGTGACAATGGGATATCATGTGCCACTTGATGTATGTTTTGGTGATCAACTTGCGGGTTTCGTGACACTTGGGAACCTATGCATAGGGGTTGGCACACGTTCTTGACTCTCCGGTAGAAACTTTGGGCACTCTTTGAAGTACTTTGTGTTGGTTGGATGAATCTGAGATTGTGTGATGCATATCGTATAATCATGCCCACGGATACTTGAGGTGACAATGGAGTATCTAGGTGACATTAGGGTTTTGGTTGATTTGTATCTTAAGGTGTTATTCTAGTACGAACTCTTTTATAGATCGATCCGAAAGAATAGCTTTGTGGTGGTTTTGTACCCGACCATAATCTCTACGTTTGTTCTCCGCTATTAGTGGCTTCGGGGTGACTTTTGTTGCATATTGAGGGCTTGTCATATTATCTATCTATGTTATTATTGTTGAGAGAACTTGCACTAGTGAAAGTATGAACCTTAGGCCTTGTTTCCTATCATTGCGGTACTGTTTACGCTCGCTTTTACCACTTGTTACCTTGCTGTTTTTATTATTTCAGATTACAAAAACCTATATCTACTATCTATATTGCACTTGTATCACCATCTCTTCGCCGAACTAGTGCACCTATACAATTTACCATTGTATTGGGTGTGTTGGGGACACAAGAGACTTTTTGTTATTTGGTTGCAGGGTTGCTTGAGAGAGACCATCTTCATCCTACGCCTCCTACGGATTGATAAACCTTAGGTCATCCACTTGAGGGAAATTTGCTACTGTCCTACAAACCTGCGCACTTGCAGGCCCAGCAACGTCTACAAGAAGAAGGTTGTGTAGTAGACATCAATCACGCCGGCGGATGCAGGTGCGACGACGATTTCCTGGGAAGAAATTAGAGCAGCATCTGCAGAAAACAAGTCAGGTGACAAATATGACAGGTCGTATTTCCGCACATGGACATCCGAAACCGGTTCATTAGATGGAAAAGTGAGGGCGTGCTCAATAGACGCAATATCAACCGAGACACCCGGGCTGGAGTAAGGGAAAACTGACTCGTCGAAAACAACATCACGAGAAATGTAGATCCTATCGGAGGTGTGATCAAGACACTTATAACCCTTATGCAGAGGACTATAACCAAGGAAAACACACATCTTGGAGTGGAACTCCAGCTTGTGAGCATTATACATGCGGAGACTAGGCCAGCAAGCACACCCAAAAATCCGAAGAGAGGAATAATTGAGCTGTACATGAAATAGATGGAACAGGGGCGTGTCCTTGTTGGGAACCGGAATGGGCATATGGTTGATGAGATAACATGCCGTAAGAAAGGCCTCATCCCAAAACCGGAGTGGGAGAGACGAATGCGCCAATAAGGCGACGCCGGTCTCGACCAAGTGACGGTGTTTGTGCTCGGCAATACCGTTCTGCTGAGACGTATGTGGACACGACACACGGTGGGAGATGCCTGTGCGTTGAAAGTAGCGATGAAGCTTGTGGTATTCACCACCCCAGTCGGACTGGATGGCCTTGATTTTGCAATCCAAAAGGCGTTTGACATGAGCCTGAAAGTTATAAAAGACTTTCTCAACATCAGACTTGTGTTTAAGCAAATAAATCCAAGTGAAGCGCGTGTAGTCATCAACAAAACTAACATAATACTTGTACCCCCTGAAGACGCAATAGCGGGACCCCAAACATCTGAATGAATTAATTCAAGAGGTACAATAGTGACATGATAAGACGTAGAATACGGTAGTTGATGACTCTTAGCACGCTGACATGCATCACACACTAATGATGAATTATTTAAACTAGAACAAGGAAGGTCATGGCTCCGAACAATGGAGGTGACCACATTATTGCTAGGGTGACCTAGACGTTGATGCCATTGCGACGACGAAACACGGACACTGGATGAAGCATGGCGAGATGACGAGGACGATGCATGAGCAAAGGGAATCGGGTAGACCCCCCCTGCGACTACTACCTTGAAGAATGACGCGCCTGGTTGCTTTGTCCTTAACAAAGAAAAGACGACGGTGAAACTCAACAAACACGTCATTATCACAAACAAGACGGTAGACAGAAAGGAGATGCTCTCTGACGTGAGGAACATGAAGGATGTTGCGCAGTTTAAGAGATGAACCGGGTAAACGGGAATGACCAATGTGTGAAATAGACAAACCTACACCATTGGCCACCTGAACCTGGTCCTTGCCATCATAGCGCTCGTGAACCTGGAGGCGTTCCAGATCACTCGTCAGGTGATCGGTAGCCCCAGTGTCCAGGACCCAAGGATAGTCGACGGTGTTGGTGGAGGCCGAGTTGGCGGAGCGAGTGTTGTGGTCCTGGTCATAGCGCTTGCGACAATCATCGGCCTCATGCCCCTCAGTTTTTGTAAATTTGACACCGGGGGCGCTAGCGATTGTTGTGACGGCCACCACCACCGTTGTTGCCGCTGCTACCCCCGCCACTTTGCCGACCATTGCCCGTGTAGGAGGGGTTGCGGTCGCGGCCACCGTTGGGGCCGCCATTGCCGCCTTGGCGGCCATGCCCGGGCTGGCCGTTGCCATCGGCCGAGCGACCCCCACCCTGGGAGGGTAGGGCTCTGAGTAGGGAGCATGTCCGCCCTGGCCGTAGGGGCTGAAACGAGTCACGGCATTGGCGGAGGGAGTCCACCCCTCCGACGCACTCTGCTGAGCCTGCAATGCTTCGAACGACAAGACGAGCGAGTAGAAGCTGGAGTAGGGCATAGGTGCATTACTCACACCCAGGGAGGCGGCGATGGAGTTGTAGGCGAAGCCGAGTCCGGTGAGGATGTGATCAATGAGCTCATCATCACGAATCGGAGAGCCGGCGGCAGCCATGGTGTCGGCGAGGGCCTTCATCTTGTGCATGTACTCAGCCGCGGACATCTCCTCCTTCCGCAGCGTCTGGAGTTGACGCCGGATGTGACCGACGTTGGCGTGACTCTGCACGCCGTACATGGCACCGACGGCCGTCCATACCGCCTGCGCCGTCTCACAGCTGATGAGCTGACAGGCGATGTCCTCCTCCATGGAGGTAAGAAGGAGGCCCTTGACCTTCTGATCCTGAGTCCATCAATGATGGTACGCCGGATTAGCGGCGGTCGTCGCGGCGTCGCCGGTCCCGACGGGGACGGTCTTGTCGGGTGCCGCCGTGGTGCCGTCCATGTAGCCATGGAGGTTGGCGCCGGCTAAGACGGTGCCGGCGATGCCTCCCCACAGCATGAAGTTGTGGCGGCCAAGGCGAACGGAGATCGTCGGAACGGCGAGGGCGACGGGAGCGGTGGCAGCTGCGGGCGAGGTGATGGTGCGACGCTGTTGGAGAGCGAAAGGGCGGCGGACGACATCGCGGCGATGCGGAGGAGGATAGCGCGCGGCGGCGGCGGCGCGCGGCGGCGGCGGCGGATGGATCGGGCGGCGCGTATTGTCCACGTGGCGGCCCTGTGGCTAGCTAGCAAGCAGCTGGATGGATCCTGCTTATGTGTATAGCTAGCTAGCAAGCGGCGGCGGCTATGCGGAAGATGGGATCGGGCGGCGGCGGCCCGGTCTGGCTGATACCAAGTTGAAGAGGTAGGTTTAGGGTTTTGCGTGGGTGACTAACATCCAGCCTCATGTCTCTTTACATAAATGATCATAATATAATTACATACGTATACAAATACGTGTACATGTACAATATGCTAGACCCTATTTTACACGTCTTAGTGGATTTGTGCCTCTCAAATGCCACACACCCCTATATGAAATAAAAAACATATCAGAAAATTTCAAAAAATTCTGAAATCTTGGGTTATCAAACTTGGATGTCCATTGTACATTCGTGTTCAGTTTCGTGCGGAATGGAGGTGGTGATGATGTTCATGTAAAATCACTATCATGGAGGGGCTCTTCACTCCATTTCGTTCTTTATAATATAGTACGCACACTTGTGCGTATTCGAGAAAAAGTTTCGTCGGGAGTAGGTGCCCGTGATAATGTCAGTAAAAAGATAAAATTCTTATGTATAGAAAAAAATGTATTGGAAAAAAGTGGATGTATCGGATGCCGAACCGTAATTCCTGTGCCGTCGTATACCACAGGCATCCATTTCCCATGAAAATAAACAAGGGTATACAATGAATATTCATTTTTGATATCCAAAAATCTAGATTTTTTTTAAATTTTCTTATTTTTCTAATGCTATTTTCATATAGGGGTCCGTCCTACCCGGGGGCTCCAATGCATTTCCCAGCGTTTAGATCACTAAGCTCCATATTCATAGGGCTACTTCTAGAGCAACTGCTCTAGTTGCTACGAGAAGGTTTCGGAAGTATTCGGTTCTTTCCAGAGTCCAGATGCCTCTCCTCACTTCTTTTGTGCGTTGCCGCTTTATAATGCAACCCGTCTCCGTGTGTTCAAGCAGAGCGACCAAAGAGCAAAGTGACGAAGAGCACACTGCAACTCACCGAGCAGAGTTTGTTACAGGACACATGGCTTTATCTCGCCTGTGCCTCAAGAAGGCCCTCGCCGGCCGCGCGGCAGCTATGGCGAGGCCAGCGTCAGCCAGTTCTCACGGAGGAATGGACCTCCGGTCCCTCTTCTCCGCGGCAGCTGACAGCGCCGCGACCAGGGCTCCCCTGGAAGGAGAGACGAACCGTCGGGAGGTCGCCGTGGCAGACCGCTCCAGCTCTGCCACTGCTCGCGGCGGCCGTTGGCCTTGGAGAGACCTTCGGGACTTCGTCCCGTTCCGCCTCGTCAACGGTACATAGCGGCTGCTCCGTACTTCTTTCCAGACTGTCGTGCACACCGTCCCGCCGGCGGTTGTTGACGTAGGTGTACATGCAGGGCTGGGGAGCGCGCTGTCGCACGTCGCGGAGACCCTGAGCCGGCCGCTGGAGCGGTGGCGGCCGCTCTTCGGGAAGGTGCGGGAGGACGAGGAGAGGTACAGGCTGCGGTTCGAGGTGCCGGGGCTGGGGAAGGACGACGTGCGGGTCACGGTGGAGGACGGCGCGCTGGTCATCCGGGGCGAGAAGAGGGTGGAGGATGAGCACGGCGGCGACGGCGAGTGGTGGTCGGCGAGCAGCTACGGGTACTACCACGCGAGCCTGCTGCTCCCGGAGGACGCGCGGGTGGACGGGATCGCGGCGGAGGTGAAGGACGGCGTGCTGTACGTGACGGTGCCGCGCGTGCCCGGGAGGGAGAGGAGCGTCACTGAGGTGAAGGTGCAGTGAGAACGTCCGTCGGTCACCGGCTCACCGCATAGTGTATCAGCTGCGCGCACTGCTGTGCTGTGCATGCGTGGACACTTGTCTTTGCTTATCTGTGTGGATAGTATACCTGTGCACGTATGCTCTTTTCATCTTTTTCAATTAAATGATGACCTACTACCTCTGTGCCAGTTTATTAGGTCCCTCTCATTTTGGGCTAAAGTTTGACCAACAAATTTAACTAATAAAATGTAAATTATATGTCATAAAAATTATACCTTCGGGAAGCTCTTTCAAATACATACAAATCCAACAAGATACTTTTGTAGGGTATGCTCCATATTTTCTTAGTCATATCAATGATTAAAATTTGACTCAAAATACTAGGGGGCCTAATAAATCCAGACGGAGGTAGTAGGCACATCTTCAGTTGACCCATTTTAGCTGATCGCGTAAAAGATGTCATTCGGACGAGCGTAGACGAGGGTGTTTTTTATCCGGGATAGATCCCATGAACAATTTTTAGGACCCTGTATATTTCGAGCCGTTTCCTCCATATCTACGGATTTCTCTATATCTACGGGATTTAGAGCAATTTTTAGAAGGACCTAAAACATAAGGAATAGTTGACGGAAGGGAATTGTCAGCTCTTGCCACGGTCTTCATTGAGGGCGACCTCGGAATGCCTCAACGCAACCACCTGCCTTCCCGCGAGCTGCCACCGCTCCTCGTTCACAAGCTGCTTTCGCGAGCTAGCTAGCTAGCACTCGTCGCCGCCGCTGCTGCCTGCTCCTCGTGTCTGCCCTGGCGCTCCTCGTCCTGCGTCCTGCTCCGCGGCAGCGCCGCCACCGGCAAGACGCGCGCTTCTCCTCGCGCTGCGACACCTCCGCCCCAGCCCCTGCCTCGTCTGCGAAGGACTCAATTGTAATCTTTATTTTATTTGTAGAGGGCTTTATTCTATTTTGCAGGCATGGGGTAGGGTGTGCGTGTGTGGGTTCATAGAGATGATTGTACATTATGTATGAGTATTTGCGTGTATTGTGTTAAAAACTCATTATGAGCTAACTAAGCGGCCTTGCAGCGCCGTTTATTATTGCCATTTACATCTGAATTGTCGAAGCGTACGCACTTTCGTCAACCGTCTTCAAACCAAACAAACTAGACAAGTTTCACTGAGGTAGCGCTAGGCATCAACCAACTATAGCGTGGAAGAAATCAGCCGCCCTGATGGCTGTTTGATTCATCGTTGTCACCTATCCGATTCACACCCTCTCATATCGCTTTGCAACATCTCTATTGGTCACACATTTAGACAGAGCACTGGTCATGAGACACTGGTTGGTAGTGGCGTGCAATGGCGATTCTAAATGTAAGCTCTGGAGTCAGCTTATCCCATAACTTTTTTTATATACTTAGATTTGTTGGTATTTTTGGAACTTTAAAATATTTGAACGCACAACATATTTTAACTAGTGCCGCCACTAGTGAGCGCGCCAGCCGACTAACAACACCACCCGCGCAGCAGCAACATCAACCGCTCCTAGGCATCGGTTGCACTGGCCACGCGCAAGTCTGGTAAGCAACAACTGCCTGTACAACGACAACATCACCTGCTCGTAGCACTGCCAGTCGGCTCGCCGCGACCATGGAAGCATGTCGGTGCGCATGGCGGCATCATCTTGCTCCCGCGAGGCCTCGCAACACCATGCCCAGTTTTTAGCCATGGGAGCACACTGACGGCCCCACACCACAACATCGTCTACAACATCATCTCACAGTAATATGTCCGCCCCTTGCCATGTAACATCGCCTCACGTGTCGTTAGTAGCAACTCCGCTGCTCCTTCACCGCATCAACGATGCCCATCATGGCATCACAATGCAGCAGCAAAACCGGCGGAGCCCTCTCATGCAAAACAATGTCGGGTTAGCAACACTGGGCTACCTTCACACCATCTCTTCCAACAACTACGTAGTAGACGCGACGCTGACGCCCTGCAGCACCAGCGACGGGCTTTGCAACACCAACACATTAGCTCAAAGCAATGCATGTCACCGATCTTGTAGCCATGTCTCCTCACTTTTACAACACCATCTGGCCGCCCTGCAACATATGCGGCGCGTTGCGGCTGACACTCGCATCAACAGCAGTATGCGCGATGACTCGTGGTGGCAACGTGAGTGACCTGCAACACCAATGAAAGGCTCACAGCGGCAACACTTGTTCCCTTGTGGTGCTACGACGGCTACAGCTTGCGGTGACGCTTCTGACTCTTGCTTCCGCAACGTGGCTGACCTGTGGTGGTGCGTGTCTGACTTGCAGTAGCGACACGCGGTTTGCAACACCGACGATGACATTCGCAACAGTGATGTGTGGCGGCTTACATCACCATCAGCGACGTTTGTAACAGCCACTTGAAGCACCGCCCTGGTACCTATGGGATTTGGACAATGGAACATAGCGTGGAGGAGCTTTCCGCTCCTGCGATCGCCTTGCAGCGGTGCTTCCTGCATCTACAACAACGAGCTCAACTAGCGATAGCTACAAAGGGAGCAGATGGTTGGAGAGAGGAAGCAACAAGAAGGCCAATGAGGATTTGGGGAAGACGGTCGGCGGCAGCCAGTCGCCATGCTTCCACTCATCGGCAAGAGCAACGGTCGCTTGCGCCTCGGCAACAACGGAGGAGCCAACGACCTTATAAAGCTTGGGCTTCCTCGTCCTTGTCTACATTGCTCCGATCCGAGGAGGACGTTGGTAGAAGAATGCAATGTGGAACTGCATGCGAGAGGCTACATATTCAGGGCGTCGCGCGGAAGGAGAGGTGAAGAGAATATGTTACTCCCTCCGTCCCATAATATAAGAACGTTTTTTACACTTCGTCCCATAATATAAGAACGTATTTTTACACTTCACTAATGTAAAAAATGTTCTTATATTATGGGACGGAGGGAGTATATCTCTCTCCTCCCCTCCATTTATAATAGTACAATTGAAAACGGCCTCGCATAAATCGCTTGACATGTGCCATTTTGGGAAGGCAAGACGTCAATAATGTGCGCGGGAACACAAACCGTCATCTTTTAAATCCCACTTAGGGCATGTACAATGGGGGCAGCAGCATGGTGCTGCCCCAACATCCACGTAGGAGTAAAGTAGATGAAGCACTAGCTTCATTCATGGTGTGATTCCTCCCGTACTCTCTCTCTTACCATCTTCTTTTTACTCTAAAGTACATGGTTGCACATGTCCAGTGTGGTCCTCTAGCACTCTCTGTCTCTGGTTTTACCTCTTTACGCTTCTTTTCTTCCCCTTTTTGATTGAAGCACCGGCCTCTTCTTCAAGAGACCGCTTGGCTCTGCAAGCAACACTCTTTTTCTTTCTCTACTATTTCATCTGATGTGGATGATGGGACAACACTCCAGCATGGAGCGTTGGCCATGCCCTTAGCTATGCAATGTCAGTCAGATTTCTTCTCAGTTGGGGTGCGGAAGCCGAGGAGGCTGCTCTCACGGGCCAATCAAAGGGCATTGGAAAAGACGCAAAAGATTTGATGTAACAACATGACAAGATTTGCTATGAAATCACTTGCCGCTTCGTATTCCAGTCGGTCAAGTTGGTTCCTCGAGTGGGTGAATGAATATATCAATTTGACAGCCAGTGCTAGTCGCGAGACAGAAAATTTGTGCACGCAATACGATGAAGTTCCAAGCACATGATGCTCAAAGAGCATGGTTAATAGAAGAGCCGACTGCTGGCTCTATACTCATGCCATGTCATATATAGCCTTTGTGAAAAAATCGGATATAATAAGGCTGGCTTTAAGTTGGCTGTAGCAATTAGTATTTGCATGCATGGGTAAGAATGCAAATGCACTTGATTGGATTAGAGGAAGAAGGTAAGAATGCAAATGCATTTGATTGGATTAGAGGAAGAAGCGATAGCCTTTAGCCCCTGCATGCATTCTTTTTCTCTCGAGTGCAGTGCTACAGCCCGACGCTTGTTGAAGCGCCCGTCTCTTTCTCTTTCCTCTCTTCTCTCTCTTCCAGCTAGTATTTTTACTGACCTGGACATCTTATAGCCTGCTGACTCAGCCTTATTATACTTGCTCAAAGCAAAACCGAGTGAAACAACACTGGGTGCAGATACGTTATGCAAGTGGGTGCTAAAGACTTAGTCTCACTAAAGACGTCCAGCCATTCAGCTACACCCAGAGCAAGGGGTGCATGTAATATCCTCCGTGCGAGTGGTTGATTTTCTCAAGAAGGCCAAATATCTGGTTGCACAAACTTGGTTCTTGAGTGAAGGTTTGATCAATAATGCTAAACATACAAAGAGTTACTCGTAATTACATGCTGACTAGGATTTTTTTCATCTACTAATCAATCACAAACTTGCCCCCCCTGCCGTCTCCTCATCTATTGACCAATCAAATTAACTCTCTTTGTAAAACCTTGTAACTCGTTTGTATGTGTAGCATTACTCAAGGTTTGACTAATGTTCCGCACAATGGATACTGACTAGGGACACTCGATCTCAAACTATCACTCGTAATCTGATGATACGCTTGTAGTCGGGTCATGAGTCATCCTCTTCCAAAGAGATTAATACGAGTATCACTAAGTTTTTCCAATAACTTGCTCAAACCTTACCTTCCGAAGATATGATCTTCTGAGTCCACCAACACTACTAGGAAAAGGACTATAGATAATATGAACATTAATGGCGCACCACATATGTGGTGTGCCACTGCTATATAGCAGTGGCGCACCATATATAGGTACGTCATTAAACTCTAAATACTAATGACGCACCACATTCACGCTGCTCCACTACTAACATTTTTTTTCAAAACTAGTAATGGCGCACCAGGGGATAGTGCGCCATTACTAGTTAAACTAATAATGGCGCATCACACCCTCGGTGCGCCACTACTAACATTTTTTTTAAAAACTAGTAATGGCGCACCACAGACTCGGTGCGCCAATGTTAATTTTTTATAATTTTTTTCAAAACTAGTAATGGCGCACCGTGGGTGTGGTGCGGCATTACTAACTTTGACCAAAAATTCCATCGAATGCACCCCCCTGGACCGCCTTTTCAGTTAAAAAAAAAGAAAATGATGGAAATGTTAAAAAAATAAAAGAAAATAAGTTTCCCATGTGATATGTGGTCTACTTGTTGGGAAAATTTACAAATATGAATTTCGACTTTATTTGCAAAATCTCTCTAGAATTTATAAAATGGGCATAACTTTTACATACGAACTCGGATTAAAAAGTTTTTTATATGAAAAATCATCTACTCGGAAAGTTACATCCGAATTGAATAGGGGATACTTTGTTTAAGATTTTCAGAATCCCCAAAAACCTAACAGAATAAAAGATATGGGGGTTTTAAGATCTGGGGGGGGGGATGGGAAAAAATTCAAACTTACTAGTGGCGCACCATTTGCTAGGTGCGCCGCTAGTAACAGAAAAAAATTGGTTTCGCATTTTTATTTTGAATTTTTTTCAGAAAATGATACGTTATATGACTGGGAAGTTTGAAATATTTTTCAAAATTTCATCATACTCATGAACATGAGCAAAGTCCTAGACATCAACAAGGTTTAATAGGATTTATATGATAGATATGTCGACAAGTGCCTATTAAGTGAGGTGGTGCTGGGGTTGGATAGAACTGCGAAGTTAAGCGTGTTCGGGCTGGAGTAGTGTGAGGATGGGTGACCTTTTGGGAAGTTTGACCACTTAGTACGATTTGACTTAAGATTAAGCATATTGACCCGAGACTAAGCCATAGTGACCCGAGATTAAGGAAAAAATGGAAAAAAAATTGAATTTTTTTTTGAAAAAAAATGTTAGTAATGGCGCACTTTTATGTGGTGCGCCATTACTAAGTCAGATAGTAATGGCGCACCGTGTGACATACTAATGACGCATTCCCTGGTGCGCCACTATTGTCTTGTATACTAATGGCGCACCAGGGGTGCGCCATTAGTATTAATTACTAGTGGCGTGATGCTAGTGGCGCACCTGTAGTGCATCATTAATGGCCAAAACAGGTGCGCCACTAGCAAGCCTTTTCCTAGTAGTGCAAGGTCTCTCAGCCGGCAAACAAATGGTGCCTAGAGTTTGGTGACCAGCTGGAATCATATCAATCAGGATGCAGTCGGTTTCCACAGCGAGACTCTGACTGACTCGGGGGCTACTGACGAGGAAACACATATGGTGTAGGCCCACAACTATTTCTGGCCCAATTAAAAGGCCCAGACCCATGAATATTATAACCCAAGAGGCAAGAAAAAAAGGGGCCTCTCATCAGCTGCTTTTGTGTCTATAGTCGGGTTCTATTCTCCGGTCGGGCGAATGTCTTCGGTCAGTTATCAGCTTGTCCAACATTAGTCGGTCCCTTACAGTCGGCTATGGGGGGCATCACCCATGGTCTTCATGATGCATTAAAGATTGTCATTAGCCAACAATGGGATATCTTGTTAAATACGGACGCTACTACTTAGTCATTGTCATGCACCAATCAGTCATGCATGGCCATTACTAACAACATTTATACCAGTCCGTTATGACACCCCTCCTAGCGCACTCTATATTAGTCGAGAAGAGGGCACCGGGCTGAGGGTTAATCACTCTCCTGTAATCTGCATTCAAAGTCAGAAACACCACCATAGGAGTAGGGTATTACTTTCCCAAACAAGGGTTCGAACCTCTACAAATACTAGTGCGTACTCCCATCTACACCTTTCGGTAGACATGGCGCTCGTACATACACCCCCCTATTGTATTATTAGGAAAACCATGACACCGTAATACCGAGTGGTCCCGGAGAGTATCTCCCCATCGCCGAGGAGCAAATTCTAGTCTTGAACTATCAACTCCCCCGACATACTTTTTTGATGTACGTGAAAGTTGCCGCTATGATGAACCAGTTATGGATAACGTTTGACAACTGATATGTCCATTTTGCATCATGTTTTCCTACTGTTATTTATAATGTTTCTATGCATAATAATATCTTTTGGAGTATTTCTAATGCCCTTTCCCTCAAAATATGCAAGGTTTACACAAAGAGGGAGAATGCCGGCAGCTGGAATTCTGGACCTGAAAAAGCTACGTCACAGTTACCTATTCTGCACATCTCCAAATGAGCTAAAAATTTATGGAGAATTATTTTGCAATATATAAAAATACTGGAGCAAATAACTACCGGAGGAGGCCTACCAGGTGGGCACAACCCACCTGGGCGCGCCAGCCCCCCCTCCCAGGCGCGCCCTGGTGGGTTGTGCCCTCCTCGACCCATCTCCGGTGCCCATCTTCTGGTATATAGGTCATTTTGACCTAGAAAAAATTAGGAGGGGACTTTCGGGACGAAGCGTCGCCGTCTTGAGGCGGAACTTGGGCAGGAGCACTTCTGCCCTCCGGCGAAGTGATTCCGTCGAGGGAACTTCCCTCCCGGAGGGGGAAATCATCGTCATCACCAACAACTCTCCCATCTTTGGGAGGGTAATCTCCATCAACACCTTCAACAACACCATCTCCTCTCAAACCCTAGTTCATCTCTTGCGTTTAATCTTTGTACCAGAACCTTATATTGGTGCTTGTGGGTGACTAGTAGTGTTGATTACATCTTGTAGTTGATTACTATATGGTTTCACTACTAGAATCATGATCTTTGCCGTCAGCTAGCTCTTTGCCGTCAGCTAGCTGACGACAAAGAAGGTCTTTGCCATCAGCTTACAGGAAGCTGACGGCAAAGAACGAGCGGACGACAAAGATAGTGTTTGCCATCAGCCCGCTCTTTGCCATCTGCTAACAGACGGTAAAGAAGCTTTGCAGTCTGCTAACAGACGGTAAAGAAGCTTTGCAGTCTGCTAGCAGACGACAAAGAGGGAGGTGGCCCACTAACGAGAACCACCTAACAGCCATTTTCTTTGCCGTCCGCTAGCAGACGGCAAAACTTCTTTACCGTCTGCTAGAGGACGACAAAGAGAATACCCAACCTAACGGCCGTTTCCCCTCGGCCCCACCTACCTAGCTACGCTCTTTGTCGTCTTCTAGCAGACGGTAAAGAAGCTAAACCTAACCAAAAAATGGCCGTTTCCCCGCGCCCCACCCCTCTCTCTCCCTCACCTCACCCGCGCCGCCCCCGTGCTCGTCGTCCCCGTGTCCGTCGCCCCCGCCGCTGACCCTCACTGCCCCGACGCCCCCGACCCCCATC
>NC_041391.1:284525180-284525799 GCF_002162155.2 Triticum dicoccoides
GCCCTGGCGCCTCGCCGCCCGTCGCCGCTCCACCCCGTGCAGCTCCAGCCGCCCGCCGCCCCGGCGCCTCGCCGCCCATCGCTGCCCCGCCTCCCGTCGCCGGCGCTCCGCCCCCGCCACTCGGCACCGCTGCACCCCCGTCGCTTGGCGCCGCTCCGCCCCCTGGTGAGGATTCTTCACTTTTTTTCTTTTTTTTTCTTGCTATTTTTTGATTTAGGTTAATTATTTAGTTAGTTAGTTTTTTAGGTTAATTAGTTAGTTGTTTTACCCTATTGTGCATAGGTTAATTAATTAGTTAATTGTTTTTTCGGTTAATACTTACTTACATAGTTAGTTAATTAGTTAGTACATAGTCATAAAAATGAGATTTAGGTTAATTAGATTTTAGTTGATTTTAGGTTAGTAGATTTTAGTTGATTTTAGGTTAGTTAGGTTAGTTCTAGGTTAGTTAGGTTAGTTCTAGGTTAATTTGGTTAGTTACTAGGTTAGTTAGGTTATTTCTAGGTTAGTTCGTAGGTTAGTTCTTGAAAAAAAATATTAGGAGGGGGAGAAGAAGAAGAAGAAGAAGAAGAAGAAGAAGAAGAAGAAGAAGAAGAAGAAGGAGAAGAAGAAGGAGAAG
>NC_041391.1:284526818-284556294 GCF_002162155.2 Triticum dicoccoides
AAGAAGAAGAAGAAGAAGAAGAAGAAGAAGAAGAAGAAGAAGAAGAAGAAGAAGAAGAAGAAGAAGAAGAAGAAGAATAAGAAGAAGACGAAGACGAAGAAGAAGACGAAGAAGACGAAGAAGAAGGCGAAGAAGAAGACGAAGAAGAAGAAGACGAAGAAGACGAAGAAGAAGACGAAGATGAAGAAGAAGAAGAAGAAGAAGAAGAAGAAGAAGACGAAGAAGAAGACAAAGAAGAAGAAGAAGAAGAAGAAGAAGAAGAAGAAGAAGAAGCTATTTTATTATCTGTTTTGAATGATTACATGCTTTATTATACACTTTTATATTACTTTTGGGACTAACCTATTAACTGGAGGCCCAGCCCATATTGCTGTTTTATTGCCTATTTCAGTGTTTCGGAGAAAAGGAATATCAAACGGAGTCCAGATGGAATGAAACCTTTGGGAGCGTGATTTTTGGAACGAACATGATCCGGGAGACTTGGAATACAAGCCACGGAAGCTTCGAGGACAAGATAGATCGGTAGTTCCCCGACCGACTCATGGGCCCCTCGAGCGTCCCCCGACCGACTTCTTTCGCCTTATATTCCCATATACCCTGAAAACATCGAAGGAGAAGATAGATCGGTAGTTCCACCGCCGTAAGCCTCTGTAGCCACCAAAAACCTCTCGGGAGCCCGTTCCGGCACCCTACCGGAGAGGGGATCCCTCATCGGTGGCCATCTTCATCATCCCGACGCTCTCCATGACGAGGAGGGAGTAGTTCACCCTCGGGGCTGAGGGTATGTAGCAGTAGCTATGTTTGATCTCTTTCTCTCTCTCTCTCTCTCTCTCTCTCTCTCTCTCTCTCTCGTGTTCTCTCTATGGCACGATCTTGATGTATCGCGAGCTTTGCTATTATAGTTGGATCTTACGATGTTTCTCCCCCGCTATTCTCTTGTGATGAATTGAGTTTTCCTCTCGAAGTTGTATTGTCGGATTGAGTCTTTAAGGATTTGAGAACACTTGATGTATGTCTTGCCGTGCTTATCTGTGGTGACAATGGGATATCACGTGATCCACTTGATGTATGTTTTGTTGATCAACTTGCGGGTTCCGCCCATGAACCTATGCATAGGGGTTGGCACACGTTTTCGTCTTGACTCTTTGAAGTACTTTGTGTTGGTTGGATAGATGAATCTGAGATTGTGTGATGCATATCGTATAATCATGCCCATGGATACTTGAGGTGACAATGGAGTATCTAGGTGACATTAGGGTTTTGGTTGATTTGTGTCTTAAGGTGTTATTCTAGTATGAACTCTATGATAGATGGAACGGAAAGAATAGCTTCATGTTATTTTACTACGGACTCTTGAATAGATAGAATAGAAAGGATAACTTTGAGGTGGTTTTGTACCCTACCATAATCTCTTCGTTTGTTCTCCGCTATTAGTGGCTTTGGAGTGACTCTTTGTTGCATGTTGATGGATAGTTATATGATCAAATTATGTTATTATTGTTGAGAGAACTTGCACATGAACCTTAGGCCTTGTTTCCTACCATTGCAATACCGTTTGTGCTCACTTTTATCATTAGTTACCTTGCTGTTTTTACATTTTCAGATTACAAATACCTATATCTACCATCTATATTGCACTTGTATCACCATCTCTTCGCTGAACTAGTGCACCTATACAATTTACCATTGTATTGGGTGTGTTGGGGACACAAGAGACTCTTTGTTATTTGGTTACAGGGTTGTTTGAGAGAGACCATCTTCATCCTACGCCTCCCACAGATTGATAAACCTTAGGTCATCCACTTGAGGGAAATTTGCTACTGTCCTACAAACCTCTGCACTTGGAGGCCCAACAACGTCTACAAGAAGAAGGTTATGTAGTAGACATCAAGCTCTTTTCTGGCGCCATTGCCGGGGAGGCTAGGTAAGCGGCACTCACACCCCGTCAACTAAGCTCTTTTCTAGCGCTGTTGCCGGGAAGGTGAGTGCTTGAAGGTATATCTTTAGATCTTGCAATCGAATCTTTTTGTTTCTTGTTTTACCACTAGTTTAGTTTATAAAAGAAAACTACAAAAAAATGGAGTTGAGTTTGTCTCATACGCTTCATATTTTTGATATCTTTCGTGAGAATAATGGGATGGAAAATTGTGCTCAAGTGCTAGAAGAAGAAGTCTATAAAATGTTTGGTACTAAATCTTTGTATGATGAGGCAATGTTGTTAGTATGAATTCCTTGAATATCCATGATGCTAATGATATGCAAAGCCACAAGCTTGGGGAAGCTATGTTTGATGAATATGATATTTTTTGCCCCCCAAGTTTTGATGAGCAAATTTATTATGATGAAAGCATGCCTCCTATTTATGATGATTATATTGATGAAAGTGGGTTTGGAAGAGTGTCAACTTTAGGAAGTAATGATCCCACTATTTTGGAGGATGTTGAATATTATTGTGATAATTATGAAAGTGGATTTGGAGAGGTCACGACTTTATTTAGTGATGAATCCATTATTTCGGAAGAGGTTCCAATTGATTATGAGAACAAAGTTGCTATATATGATGATTATTGTGATGACTTGTATGCTATTAAGAATAATGATAACCATGAAACTTGTCATCATGATTTTAGTTTTCAGTTGGATTATGCCTCACATGATAATTATTTTGTTGAGTTTGCTCCCACTACTATTCATGAGAAGAATTTTGCTCATGTGGAGAGTAGTAAATTTTCTATGCTTGTAGATCATGAAAAGAATGTTTTATGTTATGGTTATATTGTTAAATTCATTCATGATGCTACTGAAAATTATTATGAGGGAGGAACATATGCTTGTAGGAATTGCAATAATATCAAGTTTCCTTCCTATGTGTTGAAAATCTTGAAGCTATGCTTGTTTTGCCTTCCTATGCTAGTTGATTATTGTTCCCTTAAGTTGTTTGCTCACAAAATCCCTATGCATAGGAAGTGGGTTAGACTTAAATGCGCTAGTAATATGCTTCATGATGCTCTCTTTGTGTTTCAATTCTTATCTTTTGTGTGAGCGTCATTGTCATCATCATGCCTAGCTAGAAATGCATTAAAGAAAAGCGCTTGTTGGGAAACAACCCAATATTTACCCTTACTGTTTTTTTTTGTTCACATGATTATGCTACTGTATTAATCATGTTTTATACCTTTTGTTTCAATAAAGTGCCAAGTAAGACCTTTAGGATAGCTTACGGTGATAGTTGTGTTGATCCTGCTGAAAATCAGAAACTTTTGCACCCAGTAAATTAGTTTTGATAATTCACAGAAACATGCTCTTGAGCTGATTATTTTTTATCTGAATTGGTACACAAATTTCTTAGGACTTCCTAATTTGGTAGGATTTTTGGAGTTCCATAAGTATACGTTTGATACAGATTACTACAGACTGTTCTGTTTTTGACAGATTCTGTTTTCTATGTGTTGTTTGCTTATTTTGATGAATCTATGAGTAGTATCGGAGGGTATGAACCATAGAGAAGTTGGAATACAGTAGATATTAAATCAATATGCATTTATAATGAGTTCATTACAATACCTAAGTGGTGGTTTTATTTTCTTATACTAACGGAGCTCACGAGTTTTCTGTTGAGTTTTGTGTTGTGGAGTTTTCAAGTTTTGGGTAAAGATTCGATGGACTATGGAATAAGGAGTGGCAAGAGACTAAGCTTGGGGATGCCCAAGGAACCCCAAGGTAATATTCAAGGACAACCAAGAGCCTACGCTTGGGGATGCCCCGGATGACATCCCCTCTTTCGTCTTCGTTCATCGGTAACTTTACTTAGAGCTATATTTTTATTCATCACATGATATGTGTTCTGCTTGAAGCGTGATTTTCTTTTGTTATTATTTTCTTGCTGTTATTTAGAATAATGTTTTGCATCTTTAGTTTCAATAAAAATGTCAAGGATAGCCTTTACCATGCTTATTTTGCTAGTATACATGTTGCTGCTTGAAAACAAAAATTTTACCGCTGTTGCAAAAATTCCCTAGAAAATTCAGAGAATGATTTAATGTTGAAACTTTTTGAATATTAAGATCTGATAAATCTTCTACAGCGTAGTATTTTTCTCATAATTTTTGGATTTGGGGAAGTACTGATACTCTTGCATTCTTTACAGACTGTACTGTTTTGGCAGATTGCTGTTATGTTTGCATTGTTTGCATATGCTTGCTTGTTTAATGATTCTATTTGAGGATAAGAGTATTAAATATGCAGAGGCATTTAGTATGCAATGTTGAATAATAATTTTAGTGATTTGTTACAGTAGAAAATGATAAGGTTTTGCATTGGTTTATACTAACCTATCTCACGAGTTCTTGTTGAGTTTGGTGTGGATGAAGCTTTTGATAAAAAGAGAAACCATGATATGAGAGGAATTAAGGAGACACAAAAGTTCAAGCTTGGGGATGACCAAGGCACCCCAAGATAATATTTCAAGAAGTATCAAGCATCTAAGCTTGGGGATGCCCCGTTAGGCATCCCACCTTTCTTCTTCAACAACTATCGGTTATTATCGGTTGAGCCTAAGTTTTTGCTTCTTCACATGAGTTGTGCTATCCTTGCAATGTCATTTTATTTTTTTTCTTGCTGTTTGAATAAAATACCAAGATCTTAAATTCTTTAATGAGAGAGAGTCTTCACATAGTTACATAATTATTTAGCTACTCATTGATTTTCACTTATATCTTTTTGGAGTAGTTTGTCATTTACTCGTGTGCTTCACTTATATACTATGAGTAAATGGTTGAATGAGTTGAATGTCATAAATCTGAAATTATATATGTCTCGTTTGCTTATCCCATGGGGAGTAGTGACTTCACATCTAAAAAGTAGAGGTTGTAAATTTATTGAAGGTTAGCAAGCATTGTATTGCTCATTTGAACAATTCATGAAAGAATATTGAAGGAAGAGAGGTTCCTCATATAAACATACTATCATAGACATCTTTTATAATTGTGAGCATTCATTAAGTATGACATGCTAAAGAGTTGATGTTGGACAAGGAAGACAACGTAATGGTTTATGTTTTCTCACATCTCAGTTAAAGTATATTGTCATGGATCATTCAAACATGTTGAGCTTGCCTTTCCCCCTCATGCTAGACAAATTCCTTGCACCAAGTAGAGATACTACTTGTGCTTCCAAATATCCTTAAACCCAATTTTGCCATGAGAGTCCACTATACCTACCTATGGATTGAGTAAGATCCTTCAAGTAAGTTGTCATCGGTGCAAGCAATAAAAATTGCTCTATAAATATTATGATCTATTAGTGTGAAGAAAATAAGCTTTATACAATCTTGTTATGGAAGCAATAAAAGTGACGGACTGCATAATCAAGGTCCATATACAAGTGGCAATATAAAGTGACGTTCTTTTGCATTAAGATTTTGTGCATCCAACCATAAAAGCGCATGACAACCTCTGCTTCCCTCTGCAAAGAGCCTATCTTTTACTTTATGTCTTGTACTTTATGCAAGAGTCAAGGTGATCTTCACCTTTCCCTTTTTCATTTTATCCTTTGGCAAGCACCTCGTTTTGGAAAGATCCTGATATATATATCCAATTGGATGTAAGTTAGCATGAACTATTATTGTTGACATCACCCAAAGGTGAATACGTTGGGAGGCAAAATTATAAGCCCCTATCTTTCTCAGTGTCTGATTAAAACTCCATAACCATAAGTATTTCGTGAGTGTTAGCAATTGTAGGAGACTATATGATAGTTGAGTATGTGAAGTTTGCTAAATCAAAAGCTCTAACATAGACCCTTCCTGAAAATAATATGAATTGCAATTGTTTGATGACTGAGAACATAGTTTGCTAGTTTTCAAGAAAGTTTATGGTCTATGCTTCAACATGTGAATTGATTGTTACTTGTTCATGAGAAGTTTTATGAGATGAACTATTGTTATGACATATAATCATGCTAGAAAAGGTGATTGAAATTATCATTGATCAAACTTGTGCACCTTCTAGCATTCACACTTCATAAATTCTTTCTTTTATCATTTACCTACTCGAGGACGAGCAGGAATTAAGCTTGGGGATGCTGATACATGTCCAACGTATCTATAATTTATGAAGCATTCATGCTATTTTATTATCTGTTTTGAATGATTACGAGCTTTATTATACACTTTTATGTTACTTTTGGGACTAACCTATTAACCGGAGGCCCAACCCATATTGCTGTTTTATTGCCTATTTCAGTGTTTCGAAGAAAAGGAATATCAAACGGAGTCCAAACGGAATGAAACCTTCGGGAGCGTGATTTTTGGAACGAACATGATCCGGGAGACTTGGAGTACAAGCCAGGGAAGCTTCAAGGATGCCAGGAGATAGGAGGGCACGTCCACCCCTGGGTGCGCCCCCTGTCTCATGGGCCCCTCGAGCGTCCCCCGACCGACTTCTTTTGCCTATATATTCCCATATACCCTAAAAACATCGAAGCACAAGATAGATCGGGAGTTCCGCCATCGCAAGCCTCTGTAGCCACCAAAAACCTCTCGGGAGCCCGTTCTGGCACCCTGCCGGAGGGGGGATCCCTCATCGGTGGCCATCCTCATCATCCCGGCGCTCTCCATGACGAGGAGGGAGTAGTTCACCCTCGGGGCTGAGGGTATGTACCACTAGCTATGCGTTTGATCTCTCTCTCTCTCTCTCTCTCTCGTGTTCTCTCTATGGCACGATCTTGATGTATCGCGAGCTTTGCTATTATAGTTGGATCTGACGATGTTTCTCCCCTGCTATTCTCTTGTGATGAATTGAGTTTTCCTCTCGAAGTTGTCTTGTCGGATTGAGTCTTTAAGGATTTGAGAACAGTTGATGTATGTCTTGCCGTGCTTATCTGTGGTGACAATGGGATATCACGTGATCCACTTGATGTATGTTTTGGTGATCAACTTGCGGGTTCTGCCCATGAACCTATGCATAGGGGTTGGCACACGTTTTCGTCTTGACTCTCCGGTAGAAACTTTGGGGCACTCTTTGAAGTACTTTGTGGTGGTTGGATAGATGAATCTGAGATTGTGTGATGCATATCGTATAATCATGTCCATGGATACTTGAGGTGACAATGGAGTATCTAGGTGACATTAGGGTTTTGGTTGATTTGTGTCTTAAGGTGTTATTCTAGTATGAACTCTATGATAGATTGAACGGAAATAATAGCTTCATGTTATTTTACTATGGACTCTTGAATAGATAGAATAGAAAGGATAACTTTGAGGTGGTTTTGTACCCTACCATAATCTCTTCGTTTGTTCTCCGCTATTAGTGGCTTTGGAGTGACTCTTTGTTGCATGTTGATGGATAGTTATATGACCCAATTATGTTATTATTGCTGAGAGAACTTGCACTAGTGAAAGTATGAACCTTAGGCCTTGTTTCCTACCATTGCAATACCGTTTGTGCTCACTTTTATCATTAGTTACCTTGCTGTTTTTATATTTTCAGATTACAATACCTATATCTACCATCTATATTGCACTTGTATCACCATCTCTTCGCCGAACTAGTGCACCTATACAATTTACCATTGTATTGGGTGTGTTGGGGACACAAGAGACTCTTTGTTATTTGGTTGCAGGGTTGTTTGAGAGAGACCATCTTCATCCTACGCCTCCCACGGATTGATAAAGCTTAGGTCATCCACTTGAGGGAAATTTGCTACTGTCCTACAAACCTCTGCACTTGGAGGACCAACAACGTCTACAAGAAGAAGGTTGTGTAGTAGACATCACCCCAACACCCCGACCCCCGACAGGACACCCCAAGACCGCCTCGACACCTCGACACGACACCACCGACCCCCCGACCCCCGACCCCCGACACCCCAAGACCCGACACGTCACCCCTGACCCCTGACCCCGACACAGCACCTCCCGAAAAAGGTGCCCCTCGGCCTTCCAGAGGCCGATGGGGTCATATATTTGTGAATTATGAGTTAGGTCAGGCATTCAATTATTATTATGTACACATATATATATATATTATTATTAAGTAGTTTATGTTATTAGGTATTCAATTTTTTATTATGTTCATGATGATGATACACACTTAATTTTTTTATTATGTTTATGTTGTACTAATTTCATTTACTCTTTGTCATTGCAGGTGTTGACAGATGGTGGGCTTGGGTCGAGAGCGCTCCGAGCCTCCTTCCACGGCGCGTGCTGGGAGGTGTGCTGTTATTCCACCCCAGCACCTATAGAGAGCGCTAGTAGACAGCATGCAATCACCCCCAGCACTTCAGCAAGTGCTTCTTCTTCGGCCGGGAGAGGTCGGGGGAAGAAGAGGGGTGCAGGTAGAGGTGGACGTGGCGCTGGGAGAGGTAGGAAGGTTGTTGTACCTTCCTTGCCGCCAGCCCCCACTGATTCTCCGGACCAACAGAGTGCTCCGTCTTAGGTGGAACCGTCTGACCTAGACCCGTCTTGGACTCCGGTCCATGAGCCTCGGGTCGACGAGCCTCTGGTCGCCGAGCCTACGTCCGACGAGACTCGTGTCTCAGAGTTTTCCTCCCAGGAGACTCGGTCCCAGAGTCTTCGTCCCACGTGACTCCGGAGACTAGCGGCCATGCTGATGGTGTCGAGGAGACCTTTTCTGAGGATAGCTACAGCGAGGGCAAGCTAGTTGAGGAGGGCAAGAAGGTCTACCAGCGTGGTGGTACTAAGCTCCCGTCCATGCTGGCGACCCGTGACCAGAGGTGGTTGATTTAGCCTAACGGGGAGAAGTAAGTGCATTTACTCTTTTTTAACCTTTTGCCTTCATGTTTCTTCAAATTAATATCTAATGTGTTGGCCTTGTCATACTGCAGGGGTTGGATACATGCAGATGGTGTCCGCAGGCCCAATAAGCTCCTTGGTACTCTTTGCCGGCACCACTTCCCGGGGTGGGTCACGTTGCCCGGTGAGGGTGAGCTTCCACCGCTAGCACTGAACTGGGAGCTGTATGAGGATGCCCCGGCCCTGTCGGGGGAGATGGTCGATGGTGTCGTGTGCGAGACGGTGGCCGACATTGTAAGGCGGCGGTTTTGGGTAATTTCTCCTTTACAGAATTAAAAATCAACAATACCTAGTGATTTTACTAATCATCAGTGTTGTCTTGTTTGATTGCAGACCTTCTACAGGTGTCTTGAGGAACACGAGGCGGACGCAGCTATGGTTCTCGAAGCCGAGTGCAAGCGCCTACTTCAGAACTTACGGCACGAGGCTTGGGTGCAGGCTGTTCGAGACTACTACGCCTCGACTAACATCAGGAGGCAGAAGAAGAAGTGTTGTGGCAAGTATCTGAGTAAGGAGAAGTACATGAAGGTAATTACCTATTCTTAAGGCCTTGTACTTAGTTTCCTTGATTTGATTCGTAGGCGTAGCGCTTAAATTTCTCTTTGTCTAACTTAGGTGCCCCCGAGATGGTGTGCGGATAAGATGGACTGTTGGGAGAGGTTGGTGGATGAGTGGTGCTCTCCCCAATGGCTAGCCTCCCACAACAAGGCCAGGGACAAGCGTGCCCAGATACAAGGTGTGCCACACCATCAAGGGAGCTCCAACCTGTTTGAGTACGGGGTCACTAGGTATGTGGTTCGAGCCCTTAACGATTCATGCAATTTCATTCTTCATGCTAGCTTCAGCCCTTTAATTACTAATTTACCTCGTTCCTCTCTTTCAGGCATGACACAACAAGAAGGAGGTGCCACCGATGTACGACCTCTATGCCATGGCCCATAGTGCCCCATTCAAGAAGGCCAAGGCATTCTCGGAGGATGACCTTGATCATCCAGAGAGCTTCACCAACATCTCCTCCCACACCAAGCTCGTGAGGTACAGAGGATGGGGGAAGAAGATGAAATGTGAGGACTTCAACTCGAGCCAGAGTCCTTTTGATCCTGAGCTCGTGATGCTATCTGGTGAGGGGAGGAAACATGGCTCGGTAGCCATTGGGGATGGACTGATACGTTGTCCTAGAAGTCTCCTGGAGATCAAGAAGCGCCAGGCGAGGTCTCTTCCTGAGATGAGGCCTTCACCACGGCCAATGGAGCTCGCCGTTGAGGCTAGGCCCCAGGAGCTTCTAGCGAAGGCAACTAGGCAGGCGACGCAGAGGGAGAGGCAGTTGGAGGAGAGGATGGCTAATCTGTTGGAGGCGGAGAGGATGGCTAATCTATACGAGCCAAATCATGCATGTAATGTTATTTTCATTACTAACTAATATGACTGACTCGTGAAAACAAAATGTGCAGTCCGTGTGCGAGAAAACCGACCAGACCCCTCTGCCGATGCCACAGATTGGTATAGCGGACACGGTGAGTTTCATTTGAATGGTGATTAGTTACTAGTATTCACATTTCAGTTGCATCATGCTAACTAAACATTGCAAATGATCTTTGGTGCAGCAAGCCTTCCAACAAGCATTGACCGATCCTTCTCCGTCTTGCGGTGGCACAACCCCGACCGGTCCTTCTTCGTCTGGCACTGGCACAAACTCGACAGTTCCTTCACCTTCCTGATGATGGTAAGTTTTCCCAAGTGTTTTGCTTAACAAATGCATACTTAGCTTAATAAATGACTTATACTTAGCTTATTTTCCTCGAAAATGACAGAATAACCTTACTTACCTCCAAAATGACATATTCTATGTAGGATAGCTATAAAATGACCTATACTTAGCATTCTTTCCTCCAAAATGACCCGATATGCTTTGTTAGCTAGAAAATGGCATAACTACCTAGGATAGCTCAATAATGATCTATAGCTAGCTTAGCTAGTTCATTTATGACATAATTAGCTCACTTAGGTAAAAAAACGGCATAACAACCAAGCATAGCTCAATAATGATCTATAATTAGCTTAGCTACTTCATTTATGACATAATTAGCTCACTTAGGTAAAAAATGGCATAATAGCCTTGGTTTAGCTCTAAAATGACCTATACTTAGCTTATTTTCCTCAAAAGTGACATAATAACCTTACTTTGCTCCGAACTGACATACTTTACCTAGGATAGCTATAAAATGACCTATACTTAGCCATTTTTCCTCCTAAATGACTTAATATGCTTAGTTAGCTAAAAAATGTCATTATTACCTAGGATAGCTAAATAATGATCTATACTTAGCTTACCTAGTTCATTTATGACATAATTAGCTTACTTAGGTAAAAAATGGCATAATAACCATGGTTTAGCTCTAAACTATCATATAATTAGTTTATTTTCCTCCAAAATGACAAAATAACCTTACCTAGCTCCAAACGACCGATTTTAACTAGAATAGCTCTAAAATGACCTATACTTACCATTTTGTCCTCCAAAATGAATAAATATGCTTAGTTAGCTCAAAAATGGCATGACTACCTAGGTTAGCTCCAAAATGACCTATTTACCTAGCTTAGCTCTAAAATGACCTACACACTTAGCATTTTACCTACCTTAGCTAAAAAATGGCATTTTTACTTACCTTAGTTAGAAGAATAAGAAGTCCTATTCTTCTTCTTTTTCTTCTTCTTTTTCTTCTTTTTCTTCTAGCTAGTCTTCTTCTTCTAACTTTCATCTTTCCTAAATTGCAGATTTGTTTGAGATGAGGAAGCTTGCATTGATGGAGTGTACTCTTCTACTCGTGCTTCCTTTTTGTTTATGGAAACTTGTTGGAAACTTGTTGATATGTATGTATGGAAATGTTGTTGGAAACCATTGTATGTTGTTGGAAACTTGTATATGTTTATGTTGTTGGAAACTTGTATATGTTGTTGGAAACTTATTGTTGGTATGCTTGTTGAAATTATTTTGAAATGTGTGTGTATATATATATATATATATATATATATATATATATATGTGCAATTCTGTCAAATTGAATGAATTTAGGAAAAACAGGAAAAATAGGGGCTATATAGCCACTTTGCCGTCTGCTGGCAGACGACAAAGGTCTTTGCTGTTTGCTAGCAGACGGCAAAGCTGCCACGTGGCAGCTACCTATACAACATGGGGTGTACTAGGCTGGCCTATTTGGCAGATTTGCCGCCAGCCAACAGACAGCAAAGGCCTTTGCATCTTTGCCTTCCGCTGGCGAACGACAATGATGCAAAGGCCTTTGCCATTTGCGAGCTGACGGCAAAGCACGCCGTTAACCACTTAACGGACATGAACTGCCACGTGCGCCGTCCAGGCTCTTTGCCGTCTGTCAGCAGACGGCAAAGCCCTTTGCATCTTTGTCGTCCACTAGCAGACGACAAATATGCCTTTGTCATAGCCTATTCAGCTAGACCTGTTGCCATCTGCTGGCTGACGACAAAGGTCTTTGCCGTCAGCCTGGCATGCCTTTGCCATCAGCCATGGCTGACGGCAAAGTGCCCGATTCGTGTAGTGTTTATTTGGTGGAAGATTATATGTTCAGATCCATTATGCTATTTAATACCCCTCAGATCTTGAGCATGATTATCATTTGTGAGTAGTTACTTTTGTTCTTGAGGTCGCGGGAGAAATCTTGTTTCAAGTAATCATGTGAACTTGATATGTGTTTGATATTTTGATGATATGTATGTTGTGATTCCCTTAGTGGTGTCATGTGAACATCGACGACATGGCAATTCACCTTATTAGGGCCTAAGGGAATAAATTGTGGAGTAGTTATTAGATGATGGGTCGCTAGAGTGACAGAAGCTTAAACCCTAGTTTATGCCCTACTTCGTAAGGGTCTGATTTGGATCCAAAAGTTTAATGCTATGGTTAGATTTTATCTTAATACTTTTCTTGTAGTTGCAGATGCTTGCGAGGGGTTTAATCATAAGTAGGAGGTTTGTTCAAGTAAGAATATCACCTAAGCACCGGTCTACCCACATATCAAATTATCAAAGTAGAGAACATGAATCAAACCAACATGATGAAAGTGACTAGATGAAATTCCCTTGTACCGTCAAGAACGCTTTGCTTATCATAAGAGACTGTTTTGGCATGTCATTTGCCACAAAAGGATTGGGCTACGTTGCTGCACTTTACTTACCATTACTTGCTCGTTACAAATTATCTTGCTATCGAACTACTCGTTACCGACAATTTCAATGCTTGCAGAGATTACCTTGCTGAAAACCACTTATCATTTCCTTCTGCTCCTTGTTGGGTTCAACACTCTTACTTATTGAAAGGACTACGATTGATCCCCCATATTTGTGGGTCATCAAGGCTATTTTTTGGTGCCATTGCCGGGGAGTGAAGCGCTCTTGGTAAGGAAAAATTATTACTACATGATGAAGTTTATTGTCACTTGTTACTATGGAGAACCATCCTTCAAGGGGTTTGTTCGGGGTATCTTCACCTCGACCAAAACCACAATTAGTTGTCCCTCAACCTACTGCACCTACTGAAAATATTGGTTATGAAATTCGTTCCGGTATGATAGAACAACCGCTAGCTAATCCTTATGCAGGATATGTAACTGAACATCCTGATATGCACTTAATATATGTGAATGAAATTTGTGGATTATTTAAACTTGCAGGTTTATCCAGAGATGAAGCTAAGAAGAAGGTTTTCCCTTTATCTTTGAAGGGAAAGGCATTGACATGGTATAGGCTATGCCATGATATTTGATCTTGGAACTGGAATCGATTGGAATTGGAATTTCACCAAAAAATTTATCCTATGCATCTAGTTCATCGTGATCGGAATTACATATATAATTTTTGGCCTCGTGAAGGAGAAAGTATCACTCTAGCTTTGGGGAGGCTTAAGTCAATGTTATATTCATGCCCCAATCATAAGCTCTATAGAGAAATAATCATTCAGAATTTTTATGCTCGGCTTTCTCGTGATGATCAATACATGCTCGATACTTCTTGTACTACTTCTTTTATGAAGAAGACTACTGAATTTAGGTGGGATCTTTTAGAAATAATTAAACGCAACTCTGAAGATTGAGAACTCGATGAAGGTAAAGAGTCATGCATTATGCTTGAGTTTGATTGTGTTAAATCTTTTATGAATACCGACGCTTTTCAAAAGTTTAGCACTAAATATGGACTTGACTATGAGATAGTAGCCTCTTTATGTGAATCATTTGCTACTCATGTTGATCTCCCTAAGGAGAAGTGGTTTAAATATCACCCCCTACTAAATAAGAAATTAAAGAACCAGTCCTAGTTAAAGATGAAACTATTATTTATAATATTGATCCAGTTGTGCCTACTACTTATATTGAAAAACCGCCTTTCCCTGTTAGGATAAAGGAACATGCTAAGGTTTCAACTATGGTCCGCAAAAGTTATATTAGAACACCTAAACCTGCTGAACAAATCAAAGTAGAAGCTAGTGTTTCTATGGTTAAAGATCTCCTGGTAGAAAATATTAAAGGGCATGTTATTTACTTCTGTGATATAGCTGCTAGAATTACTAAACCTGATGAAAAATATAAACAAAGACATGTAGTTGGCATGCCTGTTGTCTCGGTAAAAATAGGAGATCATTGTCATCGTGGTTTATGTGATTTAGGTGCTAGTGTGAGTGCTATTCCTTTTACCTTATATCAAGAAATTATGAATGACATAGCACCCGCTGAAATAGAAGACATAGATGTTACAATTAAACTTGCTAATAGAGACACCATCACACCACTTGGGAGTGTTAGAGATGTTGAAGTCTTGTGTGGGAAAATAAAATATCCTTTTGAGTTTCTTGTTCTTGGTTCCCCACAAGGTGACTTATGTCCCATTATCTTTGGTAGATCTTTTTGAACACTGTCAATGCCACTATAGATTGTCATAAACAAACCATCAGTGTTAGCTTTGGTGATGAGTCTCACGAATTTAATTTCTCCAAGTTTAATAGACAACCTCATAAGAAAGAATTGCCTAGCAAGGATGAAATAATTGGTCTTGCTTCTATTGTCGTACCTCCTACTGATCCACTAGAACAATATTTGCCAGACCATGAAAATGATATGCATATGCATGAAAGAAATGAGATAGATAAGATCTTCTTTGAACAACGACCTCTGCTGAAAAACAATTTGCCTATCAAAACTCTAGGAGGTCCTCCTCCACCTAAAGGTGATCCTGTGTTTGAATTAAAACAATTGCCTGACAATTTGAAATATGCTTATCTTGATGAGAAAAAGATATCCCCTGTTATTATTAGTGCTAACCTTTCAGAACATGAAGACGAAAGATTATTGAAAATTCTAAAAAAGGACCGAGCTGCTATTGGATATACTCTTGATGATCTTAAGGGCATTAGTCCCACTCTCTGTCAGCATAATAATAACATGGAACATGATGCTAAACCCATTGTTGATCATCAACGACGTGTGAATCCTAAAATGAAAGAAGTGGTAAGAACTGAAACACTAAAGCTTCTAGAAGCAGGTATAATCTATCCCATAGCTGATAGTAGATGGGTAAGTCCCATTCATTGTGTCCCTAAGAAGGGAGGTATTACTATTGTTCCTAATTATAGGAACGAGCTTATTCCATAAAGAATTGTCACTTGCTATAGAATGGTAATTGATTTTAGAAAATTAAATAAAGCAACTAGAAAAGATCATTACCCTTTGCCTTTTATTGGTCAAAGTTAGAAAGACTATCTAAGCACACACACACTTTTGTTTTCTTAATGGATATTTTGGTTTTTCTCAAATACCTGTTTCACAACCTAATCAAGAGAAAACCACCTTTACTTGTCCTTTTAGAACTTATGCTTATAGACGTATGCTTTTTGGTTTATGTAGTGCACCTGCTACCTTTCAAAGATGTATGGCTGCTATATTCTCTGATTTTTGTGAAAAGATATTGTTGAGGTTTTCATGGATGATTTTGTGTTTATGGAACTTCTTTTGATGATTGCATAAGCAACCTTGATCGAGTTTTACAAAGATGTGAGCAAACTAATCTTGTATTGAATTGGGAGAAGTGCCACTTTATGGTTAATGAAGGTATTGTCTTGGGGCATTAAATTTCTGAACAAGGTATTGAGGTGGATAAAGCTAAAGTTGATGCAATTGAGAAAATGCCAAGTCCTAGAGATATTAAAGGTATCCGTAGTTTCCTCGGTCATGCTGGTTTCTATAGGAGGTTTATTAAAGACTTCTCTAACATTTCTAGGCCTCTTACAAATCTTTTACAAAAGGATGTTCCATTCGTTTTTGATGATGATTGTGTAGAAGCCTTTGAAACACTTAAGAAAGCCTTAATTTATGCACCTATTGTTCAACTGCCTGATTGGAACTGTTGGTGCTGTTGGTGATGTTCTAGGGCAAAGAGTTGATAAAAAAACTAAATGTTATTAATTATGCTAGCAAAACTCTAGACAGTGCCCGATGAAATTATGGTACTACTGAAAAAGAATTTTTAGCAGTTATTTTTGCTTGTGATAAATTTAGATCTTACATTGTCGATTCTAAAGTTACTGTTCACATAGATCATGCCGCTATTAAATATCTTATGGAAAAGGGATGCCAAACCTAGACTCATTAGGTGGGTTCTCTTGCTAAAAGAATTTGATTTACATATTACTGATGGGAAAGGAGCTGAGAACCCCGTAGCTGATAACTTTTCTAGGTTAGATAATATCCTTGATGACCCACTACCTATTGATGATAGTTTTCCTGATGAACAATTAGCTGCAAAAATGTTTCTCATAACACTCCTTGGTATGCTGACTATGCTAATTACATTGTTGCTAAATATATATCGCCTAGTTTCACATACCAACAAAAGAAAAAATTCTTCTTGATTTAAGACAGTACTATTGGGATGACCCACATCTTTATAAAGAATGAGTAGATGGTATTATTAGACATTGTGTACCTGAGCATGAATAGGGACAAATCCTATGGAAATGGCACTCCCAAGCTTATGGAGGGCATCATGCGGGAGATAGAAATGCTCACATGGTATTGCAATCTGATTTTTACTGGCCTACTCTCTTCAAGGATGCTCGTAAGTTTGTTTTATCTTGTGATGAATGCCAAAGAATTGGTAATATCGGTAAGCATCAAGAAATGCCTATGAATTAGTCGCTTCCTGTTGAACCATTTGATGTTTGGGGTTTTGACTACATGGGACCTTTTCCTTCCTTTAATGGGTATACACATATTCTGGTTGCTATTGATTATGTTACTAAGTGGGTAGAAGCTATTCCAACTACAAGTGTTGATCACAACACTTCCATTAAAATGCTTAAAGAAGTTATTCTCCCAAGGTTTGGAGTCCTTAGATATTTAATGACTGATGGTGGTTCACACTTTATTCATGGTGCTTTCCAAAAAATGCTTGCTAATATGATGTTAATCATAGAATTGCATCACCCTATCATCCTGAATCTAGTGGTCAAGTTGAACTTAGCAATAGAGAAATAAAATTAATATTACAAAAAACTGTTAACATGCCCTGAAAGAATTGGTCTAAGAAATTGCATGATGCACTTTGGGCCTACAGAACAACATATAAAACTCCTATGTGTATGTCTCCTTATAAAATGGTTTATTGTAAAGCTTGCCATTTGTCTCTTGAGTTAGAACATAAAGCATATTGGGCAATTAAGGAACTCAATTATGATTTCAAACTTGCTGGTGAAAAGAGGCTATTTGATATTAGCTCACTAGATGAATCGAGAACCCAAGCTTATGAAAATGCCAAGCTATTTAAAGAAGAAGTTAAAAGATGGCATGACAAAAGAATCCAAAAGCGAGAATTCAAAGTTGGTGAATATGTTCTTTTGTACAACTCTCGTTTCAGATTCTTTGTAGAAAAGCTTCTCTCTAAATGGGAAGGACCATATATTATCGAAGAGGTTTACCGCTCTGGAACTATTAAAATAAATAATGCCGAAGGTACTAAGCCAAAGGTGGTCAATGGGCAAAGAATTAAACACTATATCATAGGTACGCTGATACGTCTCCATCGTATCTAATTTTCCAAACTCTTTTGCCCTAGTTTTGGATTCTAATTTGCATGATTTGAATGGAACTAACCAAGACTGATGTTGTTTTCAGCAGAATTTGCCATGGTATTATTTTTGTGCAGAAATAGAAGTTCTTAGATTGACTTAAAAATTTACGGAGAATATTTTTGGAATATATAAAAAATATTGGTGCAAGAATTATGCAGAGGGGGTCCACCCAGAGGCCACAAGCCTGGGGGCGCACCCCCTGGGGCGTGCTTAGAGGGCTTGTGGGCCCCCTGGACCTCCTTTGACCCTAACTCCAACTCTATGTAACCTTATTCGGGGAGAAAAAAATCAGAGAGAAGGATTCATCGCGTTTTATGATACAGAGCCACCGCCACCGCCTCCTGTTCTTCATTGGGAGGGCAGATCTGGAGTCTGTTTTGGGCTCCGAAGAGGGGGATTCGTCGCCATCATCATCACCAACCTTCCTCCATCACGAATTTCATGATGCTCACCGTCGGGAATGAGTAATTCCATCGTAGGCTTATTGGACGGTGATGGGTTGGATGAGATTTATCATGTAATCGAGTTAGTTTTGTTAGGGTTTGATCCCTGGTATCCACTGTCTTCTGAGATTGATGTTGCTATGACTTGGCCATGCTTAATGCTTGTCACTAGGGCCCGAGTGCCATGATTTCAGATCTGAACCTATTATGTTTTCATGAATATATATGTGTTCTTGGTCCGATCTTGCAATTTGTAGACACCTATTACGAGTTATGATCCGCATACCCCAAGGTGACAATAATTGGGATTCCTTCCGGTGATTACCGTAGTTTGAGGAGTTCATGTATTCACTAAGTGTTAATGCTTTGTTCCGGTTCTCTATTAAAAGGAGGCCTTAATATCCCTTATTTTCCATTAGGATCCCGCTGGCACGGGAGGGTAGGACAAAAGATGTCTTGCAAGTTCTTTACCATAAGCACGTATGACTATATACGGAATACATGCCTACATTATATTGATGAATTGGAGCTAGTTCTGTGTCACCCTAGGTTATAACTGTTGCATGATGAATTTCATCCGACATAATTATCCATCACTGATCCATTCCCTACGAGCTTTTCACATAGTGATCTTTGCTAAGTTACTTTGCCATTGCCACTATTACAATCGCTACAAAACTGCTATTGTTACTTCTATTACCATTACCATTACTTCATACTACTTTTCTACTAAATACTTTGCTGCAGATATTAGGTCTTTCAGGTGTGGTTGAATTGACAACTCAACTGCTAATACTCGTGAATATTCTTTGGCTCCCCTTGTGTCAAATCAATAAATTTGGGTTGAATACTCTACCCATGAAAACTGTTGCGATCCCCTATACTTGTGGGTTATCAAGACCTTTTTCTGGCGTTGTTGCCAGGGAGCACAACTCTATTCTCTGAGTCACTTGGGATTTATATCTATTGATCACTATGAGGAATTTGAAAGATACTAGAACCAAGATTTTTCCCTCTACTATGAGGGGAGGAAAGGAACTGCCATCTAGCTCTGCAGTTGATTCACTTCTATTTTGAGTAAGCTTGCAACACCTACACGTGCTAATTAATATGATACGTCACCTATTATTGATGATGCTACTTCTGGTATGCATGATGCTTATTATGATACTACTCCTTTGCTTGATAAAACTATGCCACTGGGTGACTTTCTCGATGAACAAATTGGTAGAGTTAATGATTTTGAGAATGATGAAACTTATGATATTTCTGAAACTGATGAAATTATTGAAATTGAACACTTTGAAACACCTGATAGAACTAGCTCTCCTAGATATGAACTTCCTATTACACCCGAGGGCTATGTTATGGATGGAGAGGTAGCTAGGGACTTTCTTGCTTGTAAAGATAGAGAGGATCTTAAGAAATTGCTTGTCAAGTTGAAAGAAAAATCTTGGAATGCTAGAATGCAATATTGTCCTAAGTTTGCTACTTCACGTATCTTTGTTACTGTTGAGGATTATGAATTCTCTGTCGATCCTGAGTTAATTACTTTGGTTGAATCTGATCCTTTCCATGGTTATGAATCTAAAACTGTTGCGGCACATCTTACTAAATTGAATGATATAGCCACCTTATTTGCTCATGAGAAAAAAATCGTTATTACTATATTCTTAAGTTGTTTCCTTTTTCATTAAAGGGTGATGCTAAGATATGGGTTAATTATCTTGCTCCTGGTTGTGTGCGTAGTCCCCAGGATATGATATATTACTTTTATGAAAAATATTTTCCTGTTCATAAGAAACAAGCTTCTTTACAGGAAATATTTAACTTTGTGCAAATTGAAGAAGAGAGTCTCCCACAAGCTTGGGGAGGCTTCTCCAATTACTTAATGCTTTGCCTGACCATCCTCTCAATAAAAATGAAATACTTAATATCTTTTATAATGGACTAACCGATGCTTCTAGGGACCACCTAGATAGTTGTGCTGGTTGCGTTTTCCTAGAATGAACTGTTGAACAAGCTGAAGTGCTTGAATAACATATTGAGTAATGATAATGATTGGACTCTTCCTGAACCACCTCCTAAGCCAACTCCGAAGAAAAGAGTTATTCTATTTCTCAGTCCTGAAGGTATGCAAGAGGCAAAGAAATCTATGAAAGAAAAAAGGTACTAAAGCTGAAGATGTTAAGAATTTACCACCTGTTGACGAAATACATGGTCTTAATACTCCGACAGAGGTAGTAGAGGTAAATTCTATCTATAGATTTGATGAAGGCGATATTCCTCATAATAAATCTGCTAGTCAATGCTTGGATGAATTTGATAACTTTATTGTTAAACAAGAAAACTTCAATGCGTATGTTAGTAGACAATTGAAACATAATGCTTATATGCTTGACCGCTTGGGTGATTATATGTGTAGAACTGTTAATGATCTCAAGATTATTAGTAAACATGCTTCCATGGTAAAAACTCAAGTAGAACAAGTTCTCAAGGCACAAAATGATTTTTTGAATGAGATGAATAGTAAGAACAATGATAATGCTGTTAGAGTTATGACTAGAGGCGGTAAAATGACTCAGGAACCTTTGTATCCTGAGGGCCATCCTAAGAGAATTGAGAAAGGTTATCAGAGAATTAATACTGATGCACCTAGGCCTCCTAGTAATAAAAAGAAAAAGAATGATGATAGGACTTCACATGCTTCTAGTGAACCTGTTATAGACACACCTGAGAATCCAAATGATATTTCTATTTCTGATGCTGAGACACAATCTGGTGATGAACATGAACCTGATGATAATGTTAATGATGATTTCATGATGATGCTCAATCTAGTAATGATAATGACGTGGAGATATAACCTGTTGTTGATCTTGATAACCCACAACCTAAGAATAAGAGATATGATAAGAGAGATTTCATTGCTAGGAAGCATGGTAAAGAAAGAGAACCATGGGTTCTGAAACCCATTCCCTTTCCTCCTGAACCATCCAAGAAAAAGGATGATGAGGATTTTGAGTGTGCTTAGACCTGTCTTTTTGCATATGCGTTTAACTGATATTCTGAAAATGTCGCCTTATGCTAAGTATATGAAAGATATTTTTATAAATAAAAGAAAGATACCAAAAGCTGAAATTTCCATCATCCTTGCTAATTATACATTTAAGGGTGGAATATCAAAGAAACTAGGAGATCCAAGAATACCAACTATACCATCCTCCATTAAAAGAAACTATGTTAAAACTGCTTTGTGTGATTTAGGAGCTGGTGTTAGTGTTATGCCTTTCTCTTTATATCGTAGACTTGATTTGAATAAGTTGACACCTACTGAAATCTCTTTGCAAATGGCCGATAAATCAACTGCTATACCCATCGGTATTTGTGATTATGTGCCTGTCGTAGTTCCAAATGTTACTATCTTAACGGACTTTGTTATTCTTGATATACCCGAGGACGACAATATGTCGATCATCCTTGGAAGACCCTTTTTGAATACTGCAGGGGCTGTGATTGATTGCAGCAATGGCAATGTCCCTTTTCATGTTAATGATAACAAGCATTCGGTACACTTTCCAAGGAAACAACCTCAAGTGAATAGTATCAATTCTATTGGAAAAATTTCAACAATTACTATTGGAGGTTTTGAATTCCCTCTCCCTACTGTAAAAAAGAAACATGATATTCTTATTGTTGGGGACATGCATATCCCTGTTGAGGCACCTTAGTGTTATACGAAGGTTCTCGGGTTTCATGTCATCTGGAGGTACTTTGTTAATAAGACTTGATCAACCTTGTTAATGGATTCCTTTTGATGGGCATGAGATGGATGAATTTAGTAAACACAACTCTCTATACCCACTTTTTACTTTCTGTTATTTAGAATAAATAAAGCAAAAATACTATTATTTTCCTGTTTTCTCAATTATCCATACAATAAAAAAATGACAACAAAATAAAAGTTCTCCAAATGCCCTGGAAATTTACTATGCTTTTTCTAGAATATTTAAGAATTTTTTACACTAAAAACACCTCAGGGAGGTGCACCAGTGGGCCACAAGCCCACAGGGCGCACCCACCCCCTGGGCGCGCCTACAGGGCTTGTGGATCCCACATGGGTCCCCTTCACGTATTCGAGCACCCATCCACTTCGTCTTTGTCCAGAAAAAATCCCACCATTGCTCAAACCCGTGATCTAGCTCATCTTGCTGCCATTTTCGATCTCCTTGCTCAAAGATCCATTCGCAAAACTATTTTGGGGGATTGTTCTTTGGTATGTGACTCCTCCAATGGTCAAATTATTTTTGTTCTAGTGCTTTATATATTGCAAATTTTTGCTGCTATGGTGACCTTGTTCTTGAGCTTGCATGTCAAATTTTGATGGTCCAAAGTAGTTTTGTTGCATGATATAGCCTCTAGACACTTGTGGGAGTAGTTGCTATCAATCTTGTTGAGTTTTGTTCACTTTTATTTTGAGCTACTAAAAATTTCAAAAAAAATTCAGAGGAAGAAAAATGTTTAGGAAAATATACCATGGCAGTTCCTCGGGGAAGCAAGCCCCAAGGCTCACGATATGAGCCAGACCTTGAACCACCGAGGGAAGCTCTAGTACGGCTTTGAGAATGGCCTTTGGATTAGTTCATGGTTCATGCGGGTTTTAAGGAGGAATTTGATGCGTACGTACAAAATGCTGGCCTTGAGGACTTCGTGTCAGATAAGTGCCGGTAGTACTATCACCTCACTGATTCCTTTGTGTTGAGATTTGAGTTTACATCTAAGTGCAATGCACATTCTATTTTATCCAATCTCTATGATAAATCATTTCGAATGGACCTAGAAGATTTTAATGAAACATGCAAAATCCTGCAATGGGGCAGCCATAGTGAACCTTGTAAAACTGATTATATTCACTACAAAAAAAAGACACATCCGTGACATTTTGGGCCGAACGAATTTTTTTCCTGTCATGCTTATGACACTTCTATGACGATAATTGTGAAAAAACCCGGTATCATCATAGATGTGGTGGGCTCCTACTTCTAATATAAAAAATCATGACAGAAAAATGGGCTTTTCGTCCTGGGCGGGCTGGAGACGCAGTTGCATGACATTCTTTGGGCTGTCCATGACGGAGAAAATCATGGTAGAAGCGAGGGCGAGGAAAATATCGGGGAGTTCCCGGTTATGGTGGGTGGTCGGGGCCGAGCGATGCACGGAGGGATTGCACGTTTCTATCATACACGTACGCGCGTCGGTGCAAGGCGTTGGGCTCTAACTTAACCCGAGCGAGGCATTCGCCAACTGAACCCGAGCGATTGCACTGGCTACGCGTTACTGAACCCGAGCGATCAATCGATCCCTGGCTGTTAACTGATCCCGATCGAGCAATTCCTTCACTACTGCTGCTAACTGAAGCCGATCGAACCTGCTGCCTCTTGATGAACAGTGAGCATTGTTGGGGGTTGGATGAATAGTTCCCGGTGGGGGTTGGATGAACAAGACCCCGTGGTAGTAGAGGACGTTGCCGCTGGATGAACAGGACCCTGATCGAGCCGGTTGGGGGTGGATGAACAGGACCCCGTGGACGGCTGGTTGAACAGTACCCGATGGAGGGCTGGATGAACAGTAGCCCGTGGAGGGCTGGTTCAACAGTAGCCTATGGAGGTTGGATGAACAGGAGCCCGTGGATGAACAATAACTGGTGGAGGCAGGAGGGAGACGCCGTGGATGAACAGTCACAGGTGGAGGCTGGAGGAGGTCGACGGTGGATGAACAATAGCCCATGGAGGCTGGAGCGAGGCAGTAGACGGTGGATGAACAGTAGCCTGTGGAGTCCTGGTTTGCGGTACGCCACACCCCTCCCGATGAACATGACCCCCGCACTGTGAAGTCTGTTTCCTCTGTTTTGGGGTATGCCACACCCCTCCCGATCAATAGGACCCCGTTTCGACCGTAGGATGTCAAAGAGAAGTCTATTTCCTCTGTTTTGTGGTACGCCAGACCCCTCCCGGTGAACAGGATCCCATTTCGACCATAGGCAGTCGAACAGAAGGCCGTTTACTCTGTTTTGCGGTACGCAGGCCTCGTTTCGGCTGTTCCATCCAAGCCGGTTGGCTCCCGATGAATAGGATGCATTCCGTTGCCTCCCGATGAACACGACGCAGTTTCTCTACTCTGACCCAGCCGGTTGGCTGCCGATGAATAGGACGCCGTCGCCGCTCTCCGCTGCCTCTCCATGTACACGAGCCCTGGTCGTGCATATGCGCGAGTAGGCATTCGAGACCCCACCCGTATGTACGTATGTGGCCGTATTTACTTTCTTGCACCCTGGCTGTACGTACGTGTACACGATATAGACAGGACCGCCTGACATGCTATGTCCGCGCCTCTACTAGAACACGTGCCCTTCCTTACTCGGCCACGGTGCATCGCTGCAGCCTGTAGACAGACCGATCGACCAGTATGTACATACACGTTTGCAACCAGACAGACAACCCTATGTACGGTTCGACTAGGTGGGTCCCAGCTGTTAGGGAGGTAAGGAGGCACTTCCTTGCATGTGAAGATATAGTTGGTGGGTCCCAGCTGTCAGAGGGAGAATCATATTTTTTGCCCATAATATGGATACACTTCCTTGCATGCGAAGATGTAGCTGGTGGGTCCCAGCAGTCAGGGGGGACATATTTTTCGCGAAATATGGTGGCCAGTCCGGTGGGTCCGTGCTGTCAGGTGGAGGATCATTTTTTTGCGCATAATAAGGAGGCACTTCCGTGCTGCGGCTGTGGACCCAGCTATCAGCCTGTCCATGTATAGTACTCTTCCAATGGAAGTCATTCCTTGACCACATTGACCACGCCGCGCCGAGAGCACCAAGGCAGTGGATGACGGTGAGGCCTAGGAAGGGGACGATGCGGAGCCTGGGAAGACGCGGCAGTGGATGCCCATGAGGAGAGGAGTATGAGGGTTGACTGGTTCAGCTGTGGTGTGAGGCTCCCATCGCCGTAGAATAACAGGGGTTGTGGGTGAGTAGAAGGATGACCTGGCCAGAGGTTGGAGTAGGATGGGGTGATGAGGCCTGTGTGACAGCAGAGCCGACCGCGGGAGGCAGGAGCAGGCGGCACGACTGGCGCTGGTTTGGCCAGCTGGAGCAAGAAGACCAGAGATTGAAGAAGCACTACGGCCGTTGGATGGACATCATATGGTCACTGGAGCTAGAATCGTTCATATTGACTAAGTTGACAAAGCCCTCCCTTCGCGTCAACTTAGTAGGCCAACAAGTCAGCCTCCCACTATGGTGGGTCCCAGCTAGCAGGGGGAGTATTCATTTTGTGTGTGTAATAAGGAGGCACTTCCTTGCATGCGAAGATATAGCTGGTGGGTCTGAGCTATCAGCGGGAGGAACATTTTTTCGTGAAATACAGAGGCCCTTCCGGTGGGTCCCAACTGTCAGGTGGAGGAATCATTATTTTGCGCGTAATAAGGAGGCATTTCCTTACGTGCGGCCGAGGACCCAGCTGTCAGCCTCTCCATGTATAGTCCTCTTCTGATGGATGTCGTTTGTTGACCACGTTGACCAAGCCGCCGAGAGCACCAGGGCGGTAGACGACGGCGAGGTCCCAGACTGGAACGACCCAGTAAAGCCCCACTATTTTCGCGTAATAAGGAGGCACTTGCTTGTGTGGGTCCCTACTGTCAGCCTCTCCACTTACATCCCTCTTCCGATGGCTGTTGTTTGTTGACCATGTTGACCACACCACACCGAGAGCACAAATGCGATTGACGAGGGCGAGGCCCAGGAAGGGAATGACCCAGAGCCAGTGAAGCCACAACAGTGGATGCCCACGCTAAGGGGAGTACGAGGGCTGACTGGTCGGCTGTGGGGTGAGGCTAACGTCACCGGGAAATAACAGGATGTGCAGGTGGGTAGAGGGATGGCCTCGTAGCAGCACAACTGGCCATGGGAGGAGGGAGCAGGCAGTCCCACCGACTTTGGTTTGGGCGGCTAGAGCAGGAAGATTTAGAGATTAAAGAAGCACGACGGCTGTTGGATGGACATCCAACAGTCACTGCTCTATGTTGACAAAGCCTTGCGTACGCATCATTTTTTTAGGATAGCATCATCGTCAACCTAGTAGGCCAAGAAGCTAGCCTCCAAATCTATGTAAAACTAACATACAACCCATTAGCCATTATTTTCAATAATTTAAAACCCATTTGCTAATTCTTAAGGATATTTTGAGGCCCATATTCTTTTTATTAGCATTACAGACCATATTTTGGGCACTGCTAAAAAATTCAACGAAATTTTGCATATTTCGGTGGGATCGGAACTCTTGTAATCATAAAATTTCAAGTCACGTTAATTTTTTTAAAACCTTATATCAAAATTAAATTCAAAAAAATTCTCTGCAAGAAAATGAATGAAATTTGAAATCTTGACTAGCAAGATGCCCGTGCGTTGCATGGAACATCAAGATGCATTTGTATGAGTAGTTTATCTTGTGAGAGAAAAGGATGAATGAGGGAAGGCGTTATCTGCAAATGTGGAGAGGAGTGCGGGTAGATTGTCATAGTTTCCTTCTTATCCGTTAGATATAGATCGGACGGCCTATATTGCAGGATGGCAGGCACACCATCATCACCAACTTCGCTTTTTATAAGAGTAGAGAAATCCAAAAAAAATGATATTTGAATGTAATTGCCGGTTGGCTTTGGTTCAAAAATTCACATCCCATTTCTTACTACTTATAGCTCATTTTCTAGGGAAGTCCATTTCTTACTACTTACATCCATCCTCGTCTTGAAAGATTTGCAGCCTAGCAGGGCTGAGAAAAGCAAGTAGGCCTCGATTGGGTATTCTCCAAAAAAACTGGGCTAGCCATTTTCAGAAAGAAAAAAGATATCAACTGGGCTCGTCATGTGCTTAAATAAAAGCGTAAGCATGGGCTAGACGGGCCACAACCCCCGGACAACATGCGGTTGAGCTCCGTCTCTAAAACTAAAAAACTACTAGGCGAGCTGCTGGGTCCCTGCTGTTATCCGCTCATTGTGTAATTTTCTCGTTTATTGACTACATTGACAATGGCGTGGGACCTAGTTGTCAAAAAATTAGGACGAAGTATTTTTTTGGCTTGTAATAACGAGGCACCTGCTTGCGTAATGCAATGACCCTGGTGGCTCCCTACTTTCATCCTTTGCATGTACAATCATCTCCTAATTTCTCTCGGTTGTTGACCATGTTGACAAGCCAGACAGATGTAGGCACAGCGAGCGAACCAAGGTGGAGAATGACGGCGAGGCCTCAGACGGGAACGAACAGGAGCCATGGAAGATGCGACAGTATAGTGGCAGGTGGAGGGGAGTATGAGGGCAACAACATGTAACTCAATCTTACAAACGGTACGAAAAGCCCAAGGATTAACTGTTCATCAAATTTAGACAAAACCCAACTTGAACATGGCAATAACATCTAACCCAACCATTGTTTTTTGCAGTCACAAACAAATGGATCGGTCTGATCCATACAATCAACATCCTGTGCAAAACAAATTATTGGAGGATGACTACAAATTGTTGTAAAAAGAAGCTGAGCACGTTCAGAAGCCCATTTGTCCACCTGAAACTTCTTTTTTTGCTGTTCAACATGTCCGTCCATGAGAAATCTCTTGTTGAAAAACTTAAGCCTCATGGACAATAGTAACCTCGCATTCAACAGGAAGAATGTGATAAAGCTTCTGTTTGCCTGGTTGGATGCATATCCTTCCATCGTTATTGTCCTCAAATGAATGTCATGAGATAGAAAATCCTGGTGCCTATACACTACTGTTTGGTTATATGTTTTTCTCCATGTGTTAGTGCCTAAGTAGACATGAAGATTGAAAACAGTTAAGGTATGAAAAAGGAGTATGTCGAAAGAGCGACAACTGAACGGTTACTTCTAGTACAATATATACGGGCTTTCAATGTGCATGAAATCATCACCTTTATATATAAATTCTCGAGACATCGAAAGCTTCGCAGCAAGACAATAATTTTGTCCAGATCATAACTAAACATTCTGATATATAAAATCTTGACAGAATCCAGCAGCATTGATAGGCTATCCATGGACGAACTCTTCATTGAGCATATAACATAATATTAGTACCCAAAGTGTACTCCAAGATGATATAAGACTTATGCGCACAAATGAAAAATGAAGCTTATGATTACAAATGTGTAGATGATAATATATTGTACCTTAAAAGGTGAGGAGCCAAACACCAACTTGTCGTGATCATTAAACGGATCACAAATTACATCCAAGGTCTCCAGTTTGGGCGCAGAGACGACAATTATTTGTGAAGGTTTATAACAATAATGAAGGAGCAACCTTTAAAGTGAAGGGGCATCTTCGATGATGAGCTGCTGTCCTTCAAAACAAAATCCAATGCTTTTAAGGTGAGGCTACTTTATTTGGAGACAACTGATAGGGATTTCTATTCCCAAAACAATAAGCGGGCGCTCCACGGCAGGGCAACTAGAGTGGATGATGTTGTGCAGTGAGGCCTTCGATAGATAAACCACCACAAGTGAAAGTTTTTTTAGCAGTGGGAGTTGAAGCATTTGTACCAGATCATCTGGTAGGTGGCACCGGGCGAAGGTGGCAGTGTGGAGAGAGGAGGAAAACCACGAGATGGACAACAGAGGTGTGGGCACTAATTCTTGGTGTTCGGTTTGTGGTATGAAACTTTCGTGGTAATGGTAGAACTCAAAATGCTTCAGTTTTTTGAATTCTGGGGATGTCAGCCAAGCGTCCACTGTGCAGGGTATGGACAACACGTAGCGTGTTGGAATGCAGAGGCGTTGAACGGGGCCCTGCTGGTGAGAGGAGACGATGACTCTAAGGAGATCAAATTCAGGAAGCATATATATCTGACGACAGTTGAGATTGAGTGGCGCGGTGCGCCATAGAGGGCGCCATTGAGTTTGAGAGGACTTGTGTGCAGCAGCAATCCTTGGTGGGGAGAAGCCAGATGATCTTCCCAAGGATGTTGTTCGGGAGATCGCTCATGCGGTCCACCAGAG
>NC_041391.1:284556708-284723813 GCF_002162155.2 Triticum dicoccoides
CAACTGGCGTCGCCACTGGCGGGAGCCTCATCTTCTTGGTGCTAGGGCCAGCCGACTCCATTTTCTTTGCGGGCATCACACCGAGCTCACGGGTTTGAGCAGAGTAGCCAGAGACGAGCCTAGTGGCAGTGCGAGTGGGGAAGGAGGGATGGGGTTTTCTGTAGGAGTGGAAGAAGAGGAGCATGCGTTTTCTGTATGAGTGAGGAAGAAGGTGAGCGGGAGTTTTCTGTACGAGTGAGGAAGATGGGGAGCAGGAGGAATTGGGGGGCGACGGAAGCGGGAGAGTCCAGCGAGCTGTAGTATAAGTTTTTTTTTGAGATTTGCAAGCTACAGTATAAGTGGTAGCGAGGAGGAAGGAGGGTTTTTTTGGGATCGCCCCCTCTTCAAGAAATATGGGCTTCTCCTCGCAAAAAACCAAAAACAAATGGGCTTTAAGATGGATAGGCTTTTGTATCAGCCCAGTTGGCTGCCCGTGTTTCGTACTGGAGGGCCTTAACACTAGAGGCAGCCCTTAGAGACACTCTCCGGCTTATTGCCATTCAAAATAAAATAAGAGACGCCTCCATCTTAATTAGGGATCCTCATCGGTCAATGTACGAATAAGCTTATTACATCTTGCGTTGGTCATTCTACCTAGTTAAGAATATAGGACTACCTGGAGCACCGTGAGGTCAGCTGACAGCAGGTTCCACTAAAATTGAGGTTTGTGCTTCCGTTTGCACAAATAGACACCATATGGAGATAGACAACCCTTTTTTCACAAATATGTAACAGGGTTATTTAAGCAGTGTCATTTTTTTGCAGCGGCATATGATTAACAGTAGCATCTCATATGTTATCAATGGCATTACAATGACAGTATGAAAAAGTGCCATTATCTAAGAAGTGCCATCACATCAAACCAACACTGGAACTTGGTTAATGGGGGCTTACATTAACAATTGCATTATGACTATGTGATAACAAGGGCATGTGCGGTTCAAGGGGTTTTAACGGGGATTAACATGGATTGTGGGGGATTAAATCATGTACAAGCCAAATTCCCCTCCATTCCTCTCCAAACCCCTTGGGAGGAGGTTGAACCTAACAAGGCCTAAGACTAACCACAGTGGGAGTAACTTAATTCCACATGGTATCATAATATGATACTCAACCCTCTCTTTCTTCATTTAATTCTACGCCACCTCACCAAACTTTCCTAGTTGGCATGCATGATACTACTTATGATACTCCATTACAACCAGCCTGGTAGAATTAATATACTTAATCCAAATGGTCGCCCCCCGATCTGTTTGTCCTCCTCCAGCACCCGGCTGAAGAAGAATCGTGCAAGACACCGGATGTTTTCGCCGGCGTCGCCTTGGTGGTGGCCTTCATGGGATATAGTCGGCGGCGGCCTCCCATGTTCTACTTCTCCTCCATGATGGCGACGGGTGGGGACGTGCTGGCCGTTACCTCGTCAATATCCGGGTAGCCGCATCACCTCATCGACATCCACAGTGGCTTCTTTCTCTGCCTGCATGGCGCTACTACACGCACGTCAATGGTGGATGGCGTAGTCGCAGGCACTGGAGGTTTTGTACGACGCGGCAGCGTCGAGGACAGCGACAATGCTCATGCCACCGTGCTCACCGACAAGCCGGTGTCAAGAAAGTCAGCACTCTTCCTCGAGTTGTATTGGAGCGGCAACTACGACGCCACGCGACTAGCTTAGTGCGGCAACTGCCTCCGACGGGCTAGGCAAGGTAGGTGGAGCAGCGAGCCGCCTCGCTCGTAACTGCCGGGCTCGGCGGGCCTCCCAAACTACTTTTATGTTGGAGAACTGCTCTTCCTACTCGTTGGATGCCGCCGAAAGAGTGGAGAAAATGGTGGAAGCAGGAGCTTGGCCGACGTCCTGCTCCTGAACGGACGTGGGTGGCCGGAGTGGATTTCTCACATTCCACGCGAGTTTCTCTATCTCTACTCTTATAAAAAACAGAGTTGATGCTGATGGTGTGCCTACCATCCTGCAATATAGGCCGTCTAATTTATATCTGACGGATAGGAAGGAACCTATGGCAATTTTGCAAAAAGATACCCACAGCACTCTCCACATTTGCAAATAAGGACTTCCCTCGTTCATCCATTCTCCCACAAGATAAACTACTCATACAAATGCATCTTGATGTTCCATGCAACGCATGGGCATCTTGTTAGTAAATGTAGGTTTTTGAATGCGGCGAGGAGGCGGGTACAACTGGGAGTGTAGTGGGTGGCGCCCTCAGCCGGTGCGCCGCTTCAAATGGCGGACGCAGTGAGAGGTCACATCCGCCCTTACCACCTTGACCGTGGACCTTGACCGTGTACGTCTAGCTTTGAGGACAACATTATCCTTGACGGTGCATGTCACCTTGTGCCCAGATCTAAGATGCCACGTGTACCAGATGAATGACTCCAAGTTCAACCACCATGATGCTAGGTGCGATCCAAGGAACACTGTTGGAGAGACCCGATAACCCACAAGTCTAGGGCATCGCAACAATTTTCGAGGGTAGAGTATTCAACCCAAATTTATAGATTCGACACGAGGGGGGCCAAAGAATACTTGCAAGTATTAGCAGCTGAGTTGTCAATTCAACCAAACCTGGAGATTAATTATCTGTAGCAAACTGATTAGTAGCACAGTAATATGATAGTTTTGATAATGGTAGCAGCAACAACAGTAAGGGTAACGGTGATTCGGTACCAGTAACAATAGAAGTAGCAGTAATAGTAACTTAGCAATAGCAATATAAGGTAAATTCGTAGGCATTGGATCGGTGACTCATTGGATGATATTCATCATGAGACAGTCATAACCTAGGGCGATACGACACTAGCTCTAGTTCATAAATATAGTGTAGGCATGTGTTCCGTAAATAGTCATACGTGCTTATGCAAAGAACTTGCATGGCATCTTTTGTCCTACCCTCCCATGCCAGCGGGGTCCTATTGGAAACTAAGGGATATTAAGGCCTCCTTTTAATAGAGAACCAGAACAAAGCATTAACACACGGTGAATACATGAACTCTCAAACTACGGTCATCACCGGGAGTGGTCCCGACTATTGTCACTCCGGGGTTGCCGGATCATAACATAGAGTAGGTGACTATAACTTGCAAGACCGGATCTAGAACATGGATATAATGGTGATAACATAAATAGTTCAGATCTGAAATCATGGCACCCGGGCCCAAAGTGACAAGCATTAAGCATGATAAAATCATAGCAACATCAATCTCAGAACATAATGGATACTAGGGATCATGCCCTAAAAAACTAACTCGATTCCATGATGAATATCATCCAACTGCTCACCGACCAGCGAGCCTACGAAGGAATTACTCACTCCCACGGGGAGCATCATTTTTTGTCATTTGTTTTACATAGTGAGGGAGTCCTGGACTAGGGGGTGTCCGGATAGCCGGACTATCATCATTGGACGGACTCCAAGACTATGAAGATACAAGATTGAAGACTTTGTCCCGTGTCCGGATGGGACTTTCCTTGGCGTGGAAGGCAAGCTTGGCAATACAGATATGTAGATCTCCTACCATTGTAACCGACTCTGTGTAACCCTAGCCCTCTCCGGTGTCTATATAAACCGGAGGGTTTTAGTCCATAGGACGAACAACAATCATACCATAGGCTAGCTTCTAGGGTTTAGCCTCCTTGATCTCGTGGTAGATCTACTCTTGTATTACCCATATCATCAATATCAATCAAGCAGGAGTAGGGTTTTACCTCCATCGAGAGGGCCCGAACCTGGGTAAAAACACCGTGTCCCTTGTCTCATGTTACCATCCGCCTAGACGCACAGTTCGGGACCCCCTACCCGAGATCCGCCGGTTTTGACACCGACATTGGTGCTTTCATTGAGAGTTCTTCTGTGTCGTCGCCCATAGGCCCGATGGCTCCTTCGATCATCAACAACGACGCGGTCCAGGGTGAGACTTTTCTCCCCAGACAGATCTTTGTATTCGGCGGCTTTGCACTGCGGGCCAATTTGCTTGGCCATCTGGAGCAGATCTAAAGCTACGCCCCTGGCCATCAGGTTAGATTTGGAAGTTTGAACTATACGGCCGACGTCCGTGGAGACTTGATCTTTGACAGATTTGAGCCACAGCCGAGCACGCCGCACTGTCGCGATGGGCTTGATTTAGCTCTGCTGCTGGACAGTGCCCTGGAGGCCGCATGAGAGTCCGCTCCGACCCTTAACTCCGAGCCGACCGCGCCGATCGAGGATGGGTGGCTAGACACCGCCTCGGGGGCTGCTACCTCTACGGGATGGAGCCGAATACCGATCTAGTCCCTTGCAAAGCTCGTGACTCTGAGGTGCCGGACTCCTCACCGGATCCCGAACCTCCCGCGCCCCTACCAATCGAATCCGATTGGGCGCCGATCACGGAGTTCACCGCTGCGGACATCTTTCAGCACTCGCCTTTTGGCGACATCCTGAATTCGCTAAAGTATCTCTCATTATCAGGAGAGCCCTGGCCGGACCACGGTCAGGACGGTTGGGATGCGGACAATGAAGAAATTCAAAGCCCACCCACCACCCACTTTGTAGCCACTGTCGACAACCTAACCGACATGCTAGACTTCGACTCCGAAGACATCGATGGTATGGACGACGATGCCGGAGACGACCAAGAACCAGCGCCTACGGGGCACTGGAAAGCCACCTCGTCATACGACATATACATGGTGGACACCCCAAAGGATGGGAATGGCGATGGAACAGCGGAGGAAGACCCCTCCAAGAAACAGCCTAAGCGCCGGCGTCAGCGGCGCTGCTCTAAATCCCGCCACAGCAAGAATGGAGATTCCGGCACCGGAGACAATAACACCCCGGACAGTGCCGAAGACAACCCCCTCCAGCAAGATTCAACACAGGAGGATGAAGAAGCCAGCCCTCATGAGAGAGCGGCAGACAAAGAGGTAGAGGACGATAATTATATGCCTCCCTCCGGAGATGAGGCAAGCCTCGACGACGATGAATTCGTCGTGCCTGAGGATCCCGTCCAACAAGAGCGTTTTAAACGCAGGCTTATGGCCACGGCAAGTAGCCTCAAGAAAAAGCAGCAATAGCTTAGAGCTGACCAAGATTTGCTAGCCGACAGATGGACTGAAGTCCTTGCGGCCGAAGAGTACGAACTCGAACGCCCCTCCAAAAGCTACCCCAAACGCAAGATGCTGCCCCGATTAGAGGAGGAAGCATATAAACCTACATCACCAGCGCACAATACGGCCGACCGGCCACCTTGTGGCCGCGACAGAGAGGCCTCTAGGCCCTCCACAAAAGCCGTACCCCGGCATCGCTCGAAAAGTACAAAGCCATGGGGGAATGCGCCAGACTTGCGAGACATATTGGAGGATAAGGCAAGACAATCAAGATTGATCTACGGATCGCGTGGGCGCCCCATGATACGCGACGACAACCGTCGCGCCGGATACAGCAACTCTGGCCGGGCCGAACACAGTAGACAAAGCTCGCTCGAGCTACGTCGTGCTATAGCCCAATACAGAGGCGCCGCACACCCACTATGCTTCACAGATGAAGTAATGGATCATCAAATCCCCAAAGGGTTCAAACCCGTGAACATTGAATCCTACGGTGGCACAACAGACCCCGCGGTTTGGATCGAAGACTATCACCTTCATATCCACATGGCCCGCGGTGATGATCTTCACGCCATCAAATACCTCCCACTCAAGCTTAAAGGACCAGCTCGGCATTGGCTTAACAGCTTGCCAGCAGAATCAATTGGGTGTTGGGAGGACCTGGAAGCCGCATTCCTTGATAACTTCCAGGGCACATATGTGCGACCACCAGACGCTGATGACCTAAGCCACATAATTCAGCAGCCAGACGAATCGGCCAGACAATTCTGGACACGGTTCTTAACCAAGAAAAATCAAATCATCGACTGTCCGAATGCAGAGGCCCTCGCAGCCTTCAAACAGAACATCCGCGATGAGTGGCTTGCCCGGCACCTAGGATAGGAAAAGCCGAAATCCATGGCAGCACTCACATCACTCATGACCCGCTTCTGCGCGGGAGAGGACAGCTGGCTAGCCCACAGTAACAACCTCAACAAAAATTCTGGCAGTCCGGATACCAAGGACCGCAATGGTAGGTCGCGTCGCAACAAGCACAAACGCCGCATTAACGGCGATAATATTGAGGATACGACAGTCAACGCCGGATTCAGAGGCTCCAAACCCGGTCAGCGAAAAAGCCATTCAAAAGAACTACTCCGGGTCCGTCCAATTTGGACCGAATACTCGACCGCTCGTGCCAGATACACAGCACCCCCGAAAAGCTAGCTAATCACACCAACAGGGATTGTTGGGTATTCAAGTAGGCAGGCAAGTTAATTGTCGAAAACAATGACAAGGGGCTGCATAGCGATGACGAGGAAGAGACCCGGCCGCCGAACAATAGAGGACAGAAGGGTTTCCCCCCACAAGTGCGCACGGTGAACATGATATACGCAACCCACATACCCAAAAGTGAGCAGAAGCGTGCACTCAGGGGCGTATACGCGATGGAGCCAGTCGCCCCAAAGTTCAATCCATGGTCCTCCTGCCCGATCACTTTTGATTGAAGGGACCACCCCACCAGCATCCGCCATGGTGGATTCGCCGCATTGGTTCTAGACCCAATCGTCGACGGATTTCACCTCACTAGAGTCCTGATGGACGGCGGCAGCAGCCTGAACCTGCTTTATCAGGATACAGTGCACAAGATGGGCATAGATCCCTCAAGGATTAAACCCACAAAGACGACCTTCAAAGGCGTCATACCAGGTGTAGAGGCCAATTGTACAGGCTCAGTCACATTTGAAGTGGTCTTCGGATCCCTGGATAACTTCCGAAGCGAGGAGTTAATCTTCGACATAGTCCCGTTTCGTAGCGGCTATCATGCACTGCTTGGACGAACCACGTTTGCAAAATTCAATGCGGTGCCGCACTACGCATACCTCAAGCTCAAGATGCCAGGCCCTCGAGGAGTCATCACGGTCAACGGAAACACCGAACGCTCTCTCCGAACGGAGGAGCATACAGCGACCCTCGCGGCGGAGGTTCAGAGTAGCCTCTTAAGGCAATTATCGAGTCCGTCTGCTAAGCGACCGGACACCGTCAAGCGCGCCCGAAGTAACCTACAACAAGACCACCTGGCACATTCCGAGCACACGTAGCAATGTGGCCCCAACCCCAGCCCTTGAAAAATTGCAAAACTAGTACTCCACGTACATCACTACGCTCTGGAAATACCATGGGCAAAGGGGGAGGGGCACGACCACGGCAGGCCCAGAGTGCGGCTCAACCACACCAGGGGCTCCCAAATAGGTCATCATCTTTCCTTTTTCTTTTTTTTCCTCAGGACTCCGTTGACCAGAGGCCCTGTCCGGCAGTAGACCCGCCAGACTCACGTTACAACAGCCACTGAAGAAGAAAGGCCATGACAAGTATCCAGGTGGTCTCCATTACGAGCATTATACCTGTTTTATACACCATTCCGCAGCCTACCCCTGGAGGGGGACATGCTAAATAGTTCCATCCCTTGCTTATCGCACTACTTGTATTGTTCTGCATTCATGGCAGTACTTTTTGAATAAACAATGCATCGGTTTTTGCCTACCACTGCATTCCTTTCTTATACATATGTTCATTTATGATATGTTGCATCCATACACTTCGATACGGCTAAATAAACCAGGGGCTTAAGTTCCCCACATTATGGTGTGATAAGTCCTAACACTTTCACAAGTGCGGCACCCCGAACTTATAGCATTATATGCATCGGCTCCGAATCATGTCTTGGGTCAATAGTTGGGTTTGCCCGGCTCCATGTTTTGGTACCTTACATTCCGTTATATCGGCTAGAGTAGCGCTGGGAGAACCACTGTGATTGTGCCCCAGTTGAGCTGGCCGAGCACCTCAGTGGAGAAAGCTAAAACTGACCGTCATGATGGGGCGAGAGTCGGTCGCTGTTCGAGAGGTTTTTTCGAGTCCCTAAAGACTTATGCCGCTTAGAGCGAGGAACCGGCTTTGTCTGGCCTAGGCGTGGATAGTGCCCCGAATTCGGCCTTCCGAACACTAGGGGCTTCGCCGAAATTTAAAATTATAGAATTCTATGGCTAAGTGAGAGTGTTCAAGCATTATAAGTCCGGTTGCCTCGTTCGTTGTGTTGAGCGCCTCCCTAGATGGACCCAAAAATGGGAACAAGAGCGCTCAAGTTTATCCCGAACACCCCAGCACTCGTGGCATGGGGGCTGAAGCCGACGACTTGCCATCTCTCATATTTGATAAACGGCCGCACAGAAGGTAATATTTTAAATTAACAAGCGTTGCTTAGCGCATATGAACAAAGTTTTCAGCGCACAGGATAACAAAATGCGAGTCTACTCAAATATTACATCTTTGGAGCACTCACCCGCAATAATGCGGGCACCCTTCAGGACACCCTTATAATACATCTCGGGCGTACGATACTCCTTGCCCGGCGGTGGCGCGTCCGTCACAAGCTTCTCAGCATCCATCCTGCCCAGTGCACTTTAGCACGGGCAAGGGCCTGACGGGCACCTTCAATGCAGGCGGAGTGCTTGATGACTTCAACCCATGGACAAGCATCCACCAGCCGCCGCACCAGGCCGAAGTAGCTCCCAGGCATGGCCTCTTTGGGCCACAGCCGAACTATGAGGCCCTTCATGGCCTGTTCGGCCACCTTGTGGAGCTCGACCAGCTGCTTCAGCTGGTCGCTTAGGGGCACCAGATGTCCGGCCTCAGCATACTGAGACCAGAACACCTTCTCCGTCGAGCTCCCCTCCTCGGCTCTGTAGAAAGCGGCACCATCAGACACGCTATGGGGCAGATCTGCGAACGCTCCTGGAGAGCTCCGAATTCGGGTAAGTAACAGGTAATTCACTTTTACATGCTTGCTTTGCATGAAGAATGCCTTACCCGCCGCTATCTTCTTTAATGCCTCGATTTCCTGGAGGGCCTTGTGGGCTTCGGCCTTAGCTGCTTTGGCACTCTCAAGAGCCGACGCAAGTTCGGACTCTCGAGTCTTCGAGTCACGCTCCAAACTCTCGTGTTTTTCCACGAGAGCCTGGAGCTCTTGCCGTACCTCCGCCACCCGCGCCTCCTGCTTCTCTCGCTCGGCGCGTTCCGTGGCCGCATTGCGTTCGGTCGCGGAAACCGCCTCCTTCAGGGTCGCCACCTCGTTCGTAGCCCCTAGAGTACCCACGTTATCCTTGTCATTCCTCTAGCAACCAAATCCTTTTCTGTAAGGTACAACTTTAATAAGGTGTTACTCACCTTCTTTGTCCTCGAGCTGCTTCTTGGCACGGCCGAGCTTGCTCTCGGACCGCTCGAGGCTCTGCTTCAAGGCATTGACCTCCGCAGTTAGTGCGGCAGAGGTCAGCAGCACAGCCTGCATTCCCATATTGACATATTTTTGTTAAGACTCCTGCGTATATCTTTTTAGATCCTCAGTCCGGCTTTTCTTTCTGAACACCGAACCAAGCATCATGGGCTACTGTCTATGCGGTACCATTTTACATATCTTAAAATTCTTACCTCAAAGCCTGTTAGAAGGCTGCTGCAGGCTTCGTTCAGCCCGCTTTTGGCGAGCTGAACCTTCTGAATCACCGCACTCATGATAGTGCGGTGTTCCTCGTCGATGGAAGCGCCATTGAGCGCCTCCAGCAAGTTATCCGGCGCCTCCGGTTGGACGGAGGCCGCTGGCGTCACAGTCTTGCCCTTCTTACGAAGGGGCCGCCCGCCGGACTCTGGAACCACTGCAGGTTTCGGTGCGGAGTCTGGTCCAAAGTCCGGGAGGTTGCCTTGCGGCACCTCCGGGGCCTCCTCCTCCTGGTGGGTCCCTTTCTGGGATCCCACCTCGGCGTCGTCGGCGTCACGGGGGGAGGAGGCGGTCGGAAGTGAAGTGCTATTCACATCCGATGTACCCAAGGACCCGCTCGACGAAGTGGGAAGATCGTCCTTGGGCGGACTACAGGGTTGTATGCGGCGTTAGAAAGACACCATGTGACAAAAAGAAAAATTATGAGTCATTTAGGAGTCCGGATACTTACGATCTCGCCAGGGGCTTGACCCTTGAGGGCCATTCCTCGCCGCCGTTGTTGGCGTTGGTGGAACTGTCCGGGGGAAGGGTCCTTCTCTTCTTGGACCCTTCGGCCTCTCCCATTGGGGAAGCCTTCCTCTTCTTCTCTCCCCCCGCTGGGGGAGAGGCCTCTTTCTTCTCCTCCTCGCCTTCGTGGGAGGAGTCCGCCTCGGAGTCATCGGACGATGAATCCGATAACACCTGGCGCCGGGAACTCCTCCGGGTTCCCGTGGCCTTCTTCTTGGCCTTCTTCTCCGGCACCACATAAGGCGTCGGGACCAGCAGCCCTGACAAACGGGCATTTACTGGGTCTTCTGGCAGGGGAGGCGGACAGTTAACCTGCTCGGACGTCTTTTGTCAGGCCTGTTAAAGGTATTGGGAGCTTAGATCCCACATAGAGTCAAACTATGAGAAGCAAATGTCCCATAAAGGATAATATAGCTTACCTCGCCAGCCGGACGCTGTGAGCTGAATCCATGATCTTCGGTGGCGGATGCGGGAGCCTTGGCGCCCTTGAACAGCACCTTCCAGGCCTCTTCGTACGTAGTGTCGAAGATCCCGCTCAAGGTCTGGTGCTGTGCCAGATCGAACTCCCACAAGTTGAAGTCCCGCTGTTGGCAGGGGAGAATCCGGCGGATGAGCATGACCTGGATTACATTGACAAGCTTGAGCTTCTTGTTCACCAGGGTTTACAGGATTGGAGTCCGGTCAGCTCTTCCGAATCACCCCACAGCAGGCCCTTCTATTTCCAGGAAGTGAGCCACATGGGGATGCCAGATCTGAATTCGGGGGCCGCTGCCCATTCAGGGTCACGCGGCTCGGTGATATAGAACCACCCCGATTGCCACCCTTTGATGGTTTCCACAAAGGCGCCCTCGAGCCAAGTGACGTTGGGCATCTTGCCCACCATGGCGCCTCCGCACTCCGCTTGGCTGCCCATCACAACCTTCGGCTTTACATTAAAAGTCTTTAGCCATAAGCCGAAGTGGGGCTGGATGCAGAGGAAGGCCTCGCACACGACGATAAACACCGAGATGTTGAGGATGAAATTCGGGGCCAGATCATGGAAATCCAGGCCATAGTAGAACATGAGCCCCCGGATAAAGGGGTGGAGTGGGAAGCCCAGTCCGCGGAGGAAATGGGGAAGGAATACCACCCTCTCATGGGGCCCAGGGGTGGGGATGAGCTGCCCCTCGTCGGGGAGCCGGTGCGCGATATCGCTGGACAAATATCCGGCATTGCGCAGCTTCTTGATGTGCCCCTCCGTAACGGAGGAGGCCATCCACTTGCCTCCCGCTCCGGGCATGGTTGGAGAAGGTTGAGGTGAGATGTGCGGACTTGGGCGCTGGAGCTCGAGTGCGCGGAGATGGATAAGCAAAGGAGGAAGAAGGCGTAGGTAAAAAGGTGGATCCTTATCCCTTTATATATGGGCGGACGAAACTATGCGTCCCCACCAGCCTGGTAAAACTCGCTTATCTCCCAAGTGCCGCAATCAATGGCGCGGTTGGGTTACCCACGTCCATATTGATGAGAATTCCGGAATAAGGGGACACGATCTCTGCTTTGATAAGACGTGCCAAGGAAACCGCTTCGCTAAACGCGCTGAGGTGGAACAATAAAAACAATTCGAGTAAAGGCTTGGCCGTGGCGTAACGTCATGCCACGAAATACGTCAGCAGATTGAAGTTGTGTAAATGTTATTCTCTCTACGGTGGTATGTGGAATTTATTTTGCAGAGCCGGACACTATCCTGGTGTTGACAATCTTCTATGAATTATTCGGAGGAGGAACCCACCTTGCAATGTCAAAGACAATATGCGCACCGGACTCGTCGTCATTGAAGCCTGGTTCAGGGGCTACTGAGGGAGTCCTGGACTAGGGGGTGTCCGGATAGCCGGACTATCATCATTGGCCGGACTCCAAGACTATGAAGATACAAGATTGAAGACTTTGTCCCGTGTCCGGATGGAACTTTCCTTGGCGTGGAAGGCAAGCTTGGCAATACGGATATGTAGATCTCCTACCATTGTAACCGACTCTGTGTAACCCTAGCCCTCTCCGGTGTCTATATAAACTGGAGGGTTTTAGTCCATAGGACAAACAACAATCATACCATAGGCTAGCTTCTAGGGTTTAGCCTCCTTGATCTCGTGGTAGATCTACACCCATATCATCAATATCAATCAAGCAGGAGTAGGGTTTTACCTCCATCGAGAGGGCCCGAACCTGGGTAAAAACATCGTGTCCCTTCTCTCCTGTTACCATCCGCCTAGACGCACTGTTCGGGACCCCCTACCCGAGATCCGCCGGTTTTGACACCGACACATAGAGTTTTCTTTTGAGACAGATGTGTATATAGAGTTGATTGATCGCTAAAAAGATCATGGAAATAAACTAAACCAACTAGAAATCAATGTGTCATGTGTTATTGGGTCATGGATCTTATTAGGCCATCGGCACGATCAGATGAACTGAGCCACAACCATCATCATCGATCAAAAGTTCGCATTGCTTCGTTCTTTGTTCAACACGCACGAGCACAAACCCTAGCATCATAGTACTAGTGTGTGAGGCCGGCGGCGAGCACGAGCGGTGTTTCTGATTTTTTGGTGAAACAAGAGGAAAATGAATGGGAAGGGAAAACAGAAGACACATGAGAGAGATAATTGTTTTTAAATTTTAGTATCACTTTGAGAAAATGACATGACAATGGAGTGATTTTCAAAGAATTTTAGTATATTTCTGATAAAAGTATTTTTGTGCTTTAGAGTTCGCCACCCTCAAATTTTTTTAGTCCTCCGCCACTCGCTATAGTCCCACGAACACGTAGTCTTACCCCGTCCATAACTCGAGAGAAAATTATGTTATAACTGTTTAACGCCTGCAAAATAATACTATGTATAAATCATAATAAAAAAATATTTATTTATTGTTGTTCATGTACAATATTTTTTGAGAATTATAATGAAAAAGAGAGTACCTGTTAAAAATAGGTGCTTGATTGTGTGTGTGTGGGGGGGGGGGGGTTCTTTAGCCATTGGGTTAGGGAAGTGTTTTTTTACACCCGTTGCAACACACGTCATTTGCGCTAGTAACACTAACGTGTGAAGTCGACTTTGTTACGTCTACGCGTGGTACACGACCCTCCTTCGAGTAAACAACCGCTACACGCGTCAAATTTTCATGTGGGCTGCCTTTTTATACAGAAATGAACTCCACCGTGTACCCGCGCGTGTGTGGCCGGGAACAAGATGTGAGTAAGTGCGTTGTGCGTGCACCTCTTCTTTAGGTGCTAATACGTCTCCAATGTATCGAAGTTTTATCACGCTTTTCCTCTTGTTTTGGACTCTAATTTGCATGATTTGAATGAAACTAACCCCGGACTGACGCTGTTTTCAGCAGAACTACTAGGGTGTCGTTTTTGTGCAGAAATATAAGTTCTCGGAACAGAACGAAACTTTGCGAGGATTTTTTATATCAATAATAAGAATTTCTGGAGCCAAGACCTACAGGAGAGGGGCACCTGGGTGGGTACAACCCACCAGGGCGCGCCCCGCTCTCCTAGCGCGCCCAGGTGGCTTGTACCCACCTGGTGGCCCCGCAGACGACCCCCCTGATACTATAAAATCACATATTTCTAGAGAAAAATCAGGGAGAAAGAATTATCGTGATCCACGAGACGGATCCGCCGCCAAGCCCTGTTCTTCCTCGGGAGGGTAGATCTGGAGTCCGTTTGGGGCTCCAGAGAGGGGGATCTTCGTTCTTCGTCATCACCAACCCATCTCCATCGCCAATTCCATGATGCTCCCCACCGGGAGTGAGTAATCCCTTCATAGGCTCGCTAGTCGGTGAGGATTTGGATGAGATTCATCATGTAATCGAGTTAGTTTTGTTAGGGCCTGATCCCTAGTATCCACTAGGTTCTTAGATTGATGTTGCTATGACTTTGCTATGCTTAATGCTTGTCACTTTGGGCCCGGGTGCCATGAACTCAGATCTGATCCGTTTATGAATTCATCATTATATCCATGTTTTAGATCCGATCTTGCAAGTTATAGTCACCTAGTATGGTTATGATCCGACAACCCCGGAGTGACAACAGCCGGGCCCAATCTCAGTAATGACCATAGTTTGAAGAGTTCATGTATTCACTATGTGTTAATGCTTTGTTTCAGTTCTCTATTAAAAGGAGGCCTTAATATCCCTTAGTTTCCAATATGGACCCCGCTTCCACGGGAGGGTAGGACAAAAGATGTCATGCAAGTTCTTTTAATAAAGCACGTATGACTATTTACGGAATACATGCCTACATTATATCGATGAACTGGACCTAGTGCCGTATCGCCCTAGGTTATAACTGTCACATGGTGAATATCATACAACAAGTCACTGATCCAATTCCTACGAATTTATTGTATATTGTTCTTGCCAAGTTACTACTATTGCTACTGCTATCGTTACTGCTACAATATCACTGCTACCACTGTTACTGTTACCGATACTACTGCTACTATCATCAAAACTATCATACTACTGTGCTACTAATCACTTTGCTACAGATAATTAATCTCCAGGTGTGGTTGAATTGACAACTCAGTTGGTAATACCTTCAAATATTCTTTGGCCTCCCTTGTGTCGAATCTATAAATTTGGGTTAAATACTTATCCTCGAAAACTGTTGCAATCCCCTATACTTGTGGGTTATCAAGACCTTTTTTGGCACTGTTGCCAGGGAGCATAGCTATATTTGTTGACTCACTTGGGATTGTTATCAATTTATCACTATGGAGAATCTTAAGGATGCTAAGACTAAGATATTTCCCTCAAAGACTAGGGGAGGTAAGGAACTGCCATCCAGTTCTGCTTTAGATTCACCTTCTATTATGAGTAAACTTGCAACAGCACCACATGCTATTAATTCTGATATGTCGCAAGTTATTGATGATGCTACTTCTACTATGAATGATGCTTATGATGATGCTACTACCATGCTCGATAATGATGATGTGCCACTTGGTGAATTTCTTGATGAACAAATTGCTAGAGTAATACAACATGATGTTGTTGAATCTCATGATGAGCTTGAAACTGAAACTCCTGAAACACTTGCTAGAGCTAGCCCTCCTAAAAATGAATTGCCTAAGGTACCGGAAGGCTATTTTATGAGTGAAGAGGCAACTAGAGATATTCTTGCTTGTAAGGATATAGATGATCTAGAGAAATTATTACACTAGTATAAAGAAAAAATCTCTGAATGCTAGAATGAAATGTGATCCTAAGTTTGCTACTTCGCCTATCTTTATTGATGATAAGGATTATGAATTCTCTATCGATCCAAAGTTAATTACTTTGGTTGAATCTGATCCTTTCCATGGTTATGAAACTGAAACTATTGTGGCACATCTTACTAAGTTGAATGATATAGCCATCCTTTTTACACATGATGAGAAAACTCGATACGACTTTATTCTCAAATTATTTACTTTCTCATTAAAGGGTGATGCTAAAGCTTGGTACAATACTCTTGCTCCTAGTTGTGTGCGTAGTCCCCAGGATATGATTTATTACTTCTCTGGAAAATATTTCCCTACTCATAAGAAACAAGTTGCCTTGTAGGAAATATTTAACTTTGTGCAAATTGAAGAAGAGAGTCTCCCACAAGCTTGGGGGGGGGGGATTCTCCAATTGCTTAATGCTTTGCCTGATCATCCTCTTAAGAAAAATGAAATACTTGATATCTTCTATAATAGACTAATCACTGCTTCTAGGGATTTCCTAGATAGTTGTGCTGGTTGTGTTTTCAGGGAAGGAACTATTGGGCAAGCTGAAGAACTATTGAATAAAATATTGAAAAACTATGATGATTGGACTCCTCCTGAAACACCATTTAAACCCACTCCAAAGAAGAGGGGTATCTTATATCTCAGTCCTGAAGATATGCAAGAGGCAATTAAATGTATGAAGGAAAAAGGTATTAAAGCTGAGGATGTTAAAAATTTACCACCTATCAAAGAAATACTGATGACCTGCAAGTATACGGATAGTTGTAGCCTCTTTCGACAAGTAAGAGTGTCAAACCCAACGAGGAGCTAAAGGTAGAACAAATACTCTCTCAAGTCCTATCGACCACTAATACGACTCTACGCACGCTTGACGTTCGCTTTACCTAGAACAAGTATGAAACTAGAAGTACTTTGTAGGTGTGATAGGATAGGTTTGCAAGATAATAAAGAGCATGCAAATAAAAAGTAGGGGCTGTTTAGATAAAGGAGCAATAAAGTAAATATAGCGAGTGTGGAAAAGTGGTGGTAGGAGTTGTGAAATTGTCCCTAGGCAATTGACTACGTTACTAAACCGATAATCACTATTGCAATTCTATTTGAGGGAGAGGCATAAGCTAACATACTTTCTCTACTTGGATCATATGCACTTATGATTGGAAATCTAGCAAGCATCCGCAACTACTAAATATTCATTAAGGTAAAACCCAACCATAGCATTAAAGTATCATGTTCCCTTTATCCCATACACAAACAACCTACTTACTCTGGTCTATGCTTCTGCCATTCACGCCACGCACCATAAGCAAATCATGAGCATATTGCAAACCCTAGAGCAGGGATCCCTCATGCTTATGCGACACGGAGAGCACCATAGGACAGCACCAATAATAAAACATGCAACTCAAACCAATCATAGCAATTCATCAATCACTGATAGGACAACGAAAATCTACTCAGACATCATAGGATGGCAACACATCATTGGATAATAATATGAAGAATAAAGCACCATGTTCAAGTAGAGGGTACAACGGGTTTCGGGAGAGTGGACCGCTGAATATAGATGGGGGAAGGTGATGGAGATGTTGTTGAAGATGGCGGAGGTGTTGGTGAAGATCGCGGTGATGATGATGGCCCCCGACGGTGTTCCGGCGCCATCGGAAGCAAGGGGGAGAGAAACCCCCTTCTTCTTCTTCTTCCATGAAATTATCCCTAGATGGGAGAAGGGTTTCCCCTCTGGTCCTTGGCTCCCATGGCGTGGGAGGGGCGAGAGCCCCTCCGAGATTGGATCTATCTCTCTGTTTGTGCGTTCTCAGATTCTGCCCCTTCACTGTTTCTTTTATATCCGGAGATCCGTAACTCCGATTGGGGTGAATCTTTCGCCCAGAGTTTTCTCATAAAATTAGCTTTCTTGTGGAAAAGAAAAGTGTCAACCGCCTTACGGGTGGCCCAGGAGAGTTCCAGGCGTGGCCCCTGTCTCGTGGCCACCTCGGGCACTGTTTCGCGTTGATTCTTCCTCCGGAAAATCACAAATATTCCAAATAATTCTCCGTCTGTTTTTATCCCGTTTGGAATTCGTTTGATATTGGGTTTCTGTGAAACATAAGCCATGCGACAAACAGGAACTGGCACTGGGCACTGGATCAATATGTTAGTCCCAAAAATAGATAAAAAGTTGCCAAAAGTATATGAAAGTTGAATAATATTGGCGGAGACGTATCAGCATCCCCAAGCTTAATTCCTGCTCGTCCTCGAGTAGGTAAATGATAAAAAAGATAATTTTTGATGTGGAATGATACCTATCATAATCTTGATCTTGTAATCTAATCATGGCATGAATATTAAGACACGAGTGATTCAAAGCAATAGTCTATCATTTGACATAAAAGCAATAATACTTAGGGCATCCCAACAAACAATCATGTCTTTCAAAATATCAATGCTTTAGAAAGTTATCCCTACAAAATCATATAGTCTTGTATGCTCCCTTTTCTTAACACAAGGTACCCCTCATGCCTATCCCGGTGTCAGCCAAGCAATTGTTTCATACTTTAGTATTCTCAAACTTTTTCAACTTTCACGCAATACATGAGCGTGAGCCATGGATATAACACTATGGTTGGAATAGAATATGATGATGGAGGTTATGTGGAGAAGACAAAAAGGGAGAAAGTCTCACATCGACACGGCTAATCAACGGGCTATGGAGATGCCCATCAATTGATGTCAATGCGAGGAGTAGGGATTGCCATGCAATGGATGCACTAGAGCTATAAGTGTATGAAAGCTCAAACTGAAACTAAGTGGGTGTGCATCCAACTTGCTTGCTCACGAAGACCTAGGGAATTTGAGGAAGCCCATCGTTGGAATATACAAGCCAAGTTCTATAATGAAAAATTCCCACTAGTATATGAAGGTGACAACATAAGAGACTCTCTATATGAAGAACATGGTGCTACTTTGAAGCACAAGTGTGGAAAAAGGATAGTAGCATTGCCCCTTTTCTTTTATTCTTTTTTTTCTTTCTTTTTTTGGGTGGGCTTCTTTGGCCCCCTTTTTTATTTAGGCTTCTTTGGCCTTTCCTTTTTTTCTCTTTTTTTCATGGGGCAATGCTCTATAATGATGATCATCACACTTTTATTTACTTACAACTCAATATTACAACTCGATACTAGAACAAAGATATGACTCTATATGAATGCTTCCAGCGGTGTACCGGGATGTGCAATAATCTAGCATAGCAATGACATCAAAAAACGGACAAGCCATGAAAATATCATGCTAGCTATCTTACGATCATGCAAAGCAATATGACAATGAATGCTCAAGTCATGTATATGATAATGATGGAAGTTGCATGGCAATATATCTCGGAATGGCTATGGAAATGCCATGATAGGTAGGTATGGTGGTTGTTTTGAGGAAGATATAAGGAGGCTTATGTGTGCTACAGCATATCGTATCCTGGGGTTTGGATGCACCGGCGAAGTTTGCACCAACTCTCGAGGTGAGAAAGGGCAATGCACGGTACCGAACATGCTAGCAATGATGGAAGGGTGAGAGTGCGTATAATCCATGGACTCAACATTAGTCATAAAGAACTCACATACTTATTGCAAAAATTTATTAGCCCTTGAAACAAAGTACTACACGCATACTCCTAGGGGGGAGGTTGGTAGGAGTTAACAATCGCGCGCCCCCGACCTTCACGCAAAGATAAACAATCAAAATACAATGCGCGCCAATTTGGTTACATAGTTAATAGACCATACGTGCATGCTTCGGCAATCACAAACCTTAACACCAACATCCTTAATAAAAAACCATCTACTAGTACCTCCCACATATTATCATCACTATATAGCAAAACTATTGCAAGGAATCAAACATATCATATTCAGCGATCTACAAGTTTTATGTAGGATTTTATGACTAACCATGTGATTGACCAATTCCTGTCGTCTCTCTAAATAGATATAGGTGAACCAAGAGAGCTCAATTCTTTCTACAAAAGATATGCCCATGCTCTAACAAATATAAGTGAAGAAAAAGAGCATTCTACAAATGGCGGTTTTCTATGTGAAGAGAAACAGGCAATCCAAACTTCAAATGATATAAGTGAAGCACATGAAGCATTCTATAGAGCCATACTCAAAAGATATTAGTGAAGTGCAATGAGAATTCTATAAATCAACCAAGGACTATCTCATACCAGCATGGTACATAAAACAGAAGTGAAAACTAAATGCGAAAGACGTTCCAAGACTTGCACATATCACATGAACGAAATGAATACGAAAACATACCGATACTTATTGAAGAAAGAGGGGATGCCTTCTAGGGCATCCCAAAGCTTAGACGCTTGAGTCTCCTTGAATATTTACTTGGGGTGCCTTGGTCATCCCCAAGCTTAAGCTCTTGCCTCTCTTCCTTTTCCTCATATCGAGACCTTCTCGATTAGACACTTCATCCACACAAAACTTCAACAGAAAACTCGGTAAGATCCGTTAGTATAATAAAGCAAATCACTACTCTAAGTACTGTTGCAAACCAATTCACATTTTGTTTTGCATTGTGTCTACTGTAATATAACTTTTTCATGGCTTAAATCCACTGATATAAATTGATAGATTCATCAAAATAAGCAAACTATGCATCAAAAACAGAATCTGTCAAAAACAGAACAGTCTGTAGCAATCTGAACATTCTCCATACTTCTGGTACCCGAAAAGTTCTACCAAAATTAGGAACAATAAAAAAGTTGTACAGAAAGACAGTGTAGAAGGAATCAGAACCATTTGATGTTCCAGTTAAAAATGTAAAATCGGGCACTACAGCCAAAGTTTCTGTCTTGCACCGTACAAACCAACAAGCATTGTAAACATCCTAAAGGCAAACCTTGGCACATTATTTTTATAATACAATGGAATTATACAAGGGGATAATTATTTTTTATGAGAAGTTTCTGTAATCAAGATTCACAAAGTTTCCGTGAGCATGAACAAAGTTCAAGGCTAGCTCCCACTTCAACAATGCTTGTCTTTCTCACTTTCACTTTCCTTTTTGAAAAGTTTTTAGGTTCCCCTCTTTTTTTAGACTATATAAAAGCACTCAATAGAAATAAATGACTCTCTAAAACTTCCGGGTTGTCTCCCTGGCAGCGCTTTCTTTGAAGCCATTAAGCTAGGCATAAAGTGCTCAAGTAATAGATCCACCCGGATCCCAAGGTATATCAAAGCCAATTTTAATTAACAATGATTCGTAATTTAGTAGTGAGCACAAAGTAACATATATCATGTAACAACGAATTCTACCTCTCTTCCTATGCATCAGCATTTCATAAAAGGACAATTCATGCACACCAAGTAAAGGCCAATGCATAGTATAAACAATTTCTTGCAATTCTATCATATTGATTACATAGAGAGGTGGAGATGTAGTTCCTCTCTCATAATAATTGCAAGTAGGAGCAGCAAGCACATGCATATTACATTCATCAAAATCATCATGTGCAATGGTAAAAGGCAACCCATCAATATAAATCTTAATAAGCACAAACTTCTCCGATATAGTGTAGTTTGGAGAATTCAAAAAGATAATAGGACTATCATGCGTGGGTGCAATAGCAACAATTTCATGTTTAATATAAGGAACTATAGCAAGTTCATCTCCATAAGCATAATTCATATTGGCATATTGGCCACAAGCATAGCAAGCATCATCAAAAAGGGATATTTCAAACAAATTCAGGGGATCATAGCAATCATCCTTTCGTAAGCACAAAGGGTAATTAAACAATGTATGAGTTGAAGAGTTACTCTCATTAGAAGGTGGGCACGGGTGATCAATCCGCTCTTCCTCCTTTTGTTCTTTGCTCCCCTCATCATCTTTTTCATCCAATGAGCTCACAGTTTCATCAATTTCTTCTTCCATAGCTTCCTGCAAAATATTAGTCTCTTCTTGGACAGCGGAGACTTTCTCAATAAATGCATCAATATTGTAATTGTATTCATAATTATCATAGCAATATTTCAATATAGCAAAATTTTCAGGCCTATAAACATCATCATCTAAAGCTTCATACTTTTCAAACAAAGATTCAATTTCATAAGCAGCCTTAAAAGCAACAAATTCTTCAATTCGTTCAACATCATAGTAATCATATATACCATTAACATAAGAAGCTAAGGTTTCATTATCATTAAATTTGCATGAAAAGGGAAGGTGTGGAGCCTTCATCCTAGAGCAACAAGTATAATCATATCTCAAGCATAGATCCCGAGCATACCAACGCAACATATTAATTTGATCCCATGATAGTTTCCCTTTTTGTGTCAAGCGATAATCCCTAAAGTATTCACGTTGATCCAACGTTACTCCCATTATAAAGTTGAATAGGGTTTTCTCAGGATTATCAAAGTAGTACATAATATTTTTCACATAATGATCATCGAGGGTTTTAGGAGGTTCCCCATCTCCATGAGCAGCAAGTACACCTAATTTTTTTGGTATTTCGTGTTCCATATCCATAACTAAAGATAGAGAACAACTTAGAACAGCAAATAAAAATTACTTAGTGCTAAAGCAAACAAGCACACACGAGAATATTCACCCCATGCTATGACTCCCCGGCAACGGCACCAGAAAAAGGTCTTGATGACCCGCAAGTATACGAGATAGTTGTAGCCTCTTTCGATAAGTAAGAGTGTCGAACCCAACGAGGAGCTAAAGGTAGAACAAATACTCTCTCAAGTCCTATCGGCCACTGATACGACTCTACGCACGCTTGACGTTCGCTTTACCTAGAACAAGTATGAAACTAGAAGTACTTTGTAGGTGTGATAGGATAGGTTTGCAAGATAATAAAGAGCACGTAAATAAAAAGTAGGGGCTGTTTAGATAAAGGTGCAATAAAGTAAATATAGCGAGTGTGGAAAAGTGGTGGTAGGAGTTGTGAAATTGTCTCTAGGCAATTGACTACATTACTAAACCGGTAATCACTATTGCAATTCTATTTGAGGGAGAGGCATAAGCTAACATACTTTCTCTACTTGGATCATATGCACTTATGATTGGAACTCTAGCAAGCATCCGCAACTACTAAAGATTCATTAAGGTAAAACCCAACCATAGCATTAAAGTATCAAGTCCCCTTTATCCCATACGCAAACAACCTACTTACTCGGTTCTGTGCTTCTGTCACTCACGCCACCCACCATAAGCAAATCATGAGCATATTGCAAACCCTACAGCGGGGATCCGTCACGCTTGCGTGACACGGAGAGCACCATAGGACAGCACCAATAATAAAACATGCAACTCAAACCAATCATAGCAATTCATCAATCACTGATAGGACAACGAAAATCTACTCAGACATCAAGGATGGCAACACATCATTGGATAATAATATGAAGCATAAAGCACCATGTTCAAGTAGAGGGTACAGTGGGTTTCCGGAGAGTGGACCGCTGAATATCGATGGGGGAAGGTGATGGAGATGTTGGTGAAGATGGCGGAGGTGTTGGTGAAGATCGCGGTGATGATGATGGCCCTTGGCGGCGTTTCGGCGCCACCGGAAGCAAGGGGGAGAGAGCCCCCCTTCTTCTTCTTCTTCTTCCTTGACCTTCTCCCTAGATGGGAGAAGGGTTTCCCCTCTGGTCCTTGGCTCCCATGGCGTGGGAGGGGCGAGATCCCCTCCGAGATTGGATCTATCTCTCTGTTTCTGCGTTCTCAGATTCTGCCCCTTCACCGTTTCTTCTATATCCGGAGATCCGTAACTCCGATTGCGGTGAATCTTTCGCCCACAGTTTTCTCATAAAATTAGCTTTATTGTGGAAAAAGAAGAGCGTCAACCACCTTACGGGTGACCCAGGAGAGTGCCAGGCATGCCCAGGGGGGAGGGCGCGCCCCCTGTCTCGTGACCACCTCGGGAACTGTTTCGCGTTGATTCTTCCTCCGGAAAATCCCAAATATTCCGAAATAATTCTTCGCCCGTTTGGACTCCGTTTGATATTGGGCTTCTGTGAAACATAAAACATGCAACAAACAGGAACTAGCACTAGGCACTGGATCAATATGTTAGTCCCAAAAATAGTATAAAAAGTTGCCAAAAGTATATGAAAGTTGAATAATATTGGCATGGAACAATAAAAAATTATGGATATGACGGAGACGTATCAAATACATGGGTTTGAAGCACCACCACCACCCAAGGTGGTAGAGGTAAAATCTTTAATAAAATTCAATGATAGTGATGATCCTCATAATAAACATCCTAGTCAATGCCTTTATGAGTTTGATAATTACATTACAAAGCAAGACCACTTCAATGCAAATGTTATGAAACAATTGAAATATAATTCTGATATGATTGCTCGCTTAAGAGACTTGTTATTTAGAATCTCAAATGATGTTAGAGGTGTTGGAAAACATGCTTCTATGGTTCAAACCCAGTTAGAACAAGTTGCTAAATCACAAAGAGAATTACTTGATGAAATGAATCATAATATACATGACTTTGCTGTTAGAGTAAAATGACTCAAGAACCACTTTATCCTGAGAGGTAAAATGACTAAGGAACCACTTTATCCTAAGAGACACCCAAAAAGAATTGAACAAGATTCGCAAAGAAATAACACTAGTGCACCTAGTCCTTTTAAAAAGAAAAAGAAAAAGAAAAATGATAGGATTTTGCATGCTTCTAGTGAACCTGAGATAGACAAACCTCCTGATAATGAAAATGAAATTTCTATCTCTGATGCTGAAACTCAATCTGGTAATGAACATCCACCTAGTGATAATGAAAAAGACAATTATGAGGTTCATGAAGACACTCAACCAAATAATGATAAGGAACCAGATAATGATGTTGAGATAGAACCACCTATTGATCTGGATAACCCACAACCTAAGAATAAAAGATATGATAAAATAGACTTTGTTGCTAGAAAACATGGTAAAGAAAGAGAACCGTGGGTTCAAAAACCTATGCCTTTTCCACCAAAGTCAACTAAAAGAAAGATGATGTAGAATTTGAACGCTTTGCTCAAATGCTGAGGCCAGTATTTTTGAGTACTCGCTTGACTGGTATCCTTAAAATGCCTCCTTATGCAAAGTATATGAAAGACATCATCACAAATAAGAGAAAAATACTGGAAGACGAAATCTCCACTATGCTTGCTAACTATACTTTTAAAGATGGAGTGCCTAAAAAACTTGGAGATCCAGGAATACCAACTATACCTTGCTCTATCAAAAAGAATTATGTGAAAATTGCTTTGTGTGATTTAGGAGCTGGTGTTAGTGTTATGCCTTTCTCTTTATATAAAATACTTGACTTGAATAAACTCAAACCTACTGAAATATCTTTGCAAATGGCTGACAAATCAACTGCCATACCTATCGGTATCTGTGAGGATGTGCCCGTTGTTGTTGCTAATGTTACTATTTTAACTGACTTTGTTATACTTGAGATGCACGAGGACGACAACATGTCGATTATCCTTGGTAAACCCTTCTTGAATACTGCAGGGGCTGTTATTGATTGCAATAAAAGTAAGGTCACTTTTCATAGTAATGGTAATGAGCATATGGTGCACTTTCCTAAGAAACAACTCCATGTGAACGGTATTGATGTTATTGAAAAATCTCCGACAATCACTATTGGAAATTTTCAAATACCTCTACCTACTGTCAAAAAGAAATATGAAATGCTTATTGTTGGGGAAATGCATATCCCCATTGAGGTAACATAGTGATTTACGAAAGTTCCTCAGTTTCATGCTAATCGAAAGTGGTTGTTAATAAGACCTGATCAACCTTATTAATGAATCATTTTTGAGCGGTCTGAAGTTGACGAATTTAATAAGCAGTACCTTTTGTCCCTTACTTTTTGTTTCCTGTTTTTACTAGTTAAATAAAATAAAATGCCATGTTTTGTCTGTTTTCTGAATTTCCCGTGCAATAAAAAAATGACCCAAAAATAAAATTTCTCAGAATGCTCTGAAAACCTGATAGGATTTTTTCTGAATATTCATGAATTTTGGGTGCAAATAATACCAGAGGGAGGTGCACTAGGTGGGCACAACCCACCTGGGTGCGCCAGGACCCCCAAGCGCGCCCTGGTGGGTTGTGGTCCCCACATGGGCCCCCTCACTTATCTCTTTAGCCCACATCATCACTTACCTCCAGAAAAAAATCCCCACTGCTCTCTCTCTCGTGTTCTTGAGATCAAACCCGCGGATTTTGATCTCTTAGCTCGAAGCTCCATTCCCGAAACTGTTTCGGGGGATTGTTGCTTGGTATGTGACTCCACCATTTGTCCAATTAGTTTTTGTTTTAGTGGTTTATACTTTGAATAATTAGCTACTCTTGGTGTGATGTAGATGAGCTTGCATGTTGAATTCTTAGTGTTCTAAGTAGTTTTAATGCTTGCTATGGCCTCTATGTATCCCTAGGAGTAGTTGCTATCAATTTTGTAAAGTTTTGTTAACAAATTTTTGTCACCTCAAAATTTTTATTTTCAGAAAATTGTATGCGGACATGATGAACCTATTTGAAAGGAGCTCTTCGACGAGACAATCCTCGAGGGCATCTTCTAGTAGCAGTTCTTCTCGCCGATCTTATGTTGAACCAGGTGAAAGTTCCACGCGTGATGCCACCACCAAAACATGCTTATGGCTTTGCAATGAATATATGATGCATGTGGGCATTAAGGAGGAATTTGAGCAATATGTTCACAATGCTGGCCTTGGTCCCTACCTTTCAGATAAGTGTGAACAATGCCAACTTCTCAGTGAGTCATTTGTCAAAGGGTTTACATTTTTCCCTCGTGAGTCTAGGGTGACTTTTAAGCTTTATGATAATCCATTTACCATCTCACTGGAGAATTTTGCTTACCATTGCAAGCTTCCATATTGGGGTTCGCTTGATGAATCACCGAGGGCTGAGTACAAGTCTTTCTTGACCAACCTTTGTTACTGTGAAAATAGGGGAGTGACACAAGGTAGAATGAAGAGCATCCACTTTCCCGCAATTTAGTATTTTGCATTATTTAACGGGAAATGCATAGTAGGCAAGCAAGACTGTAGCATACTTTATGCGCCAGACTTGAGCCTCATCACTCCACTCTCACTAGTGAATGGAACTATAACCTTGGAGCAATTGTTGCACGTAGACTTCAGAGTAATGCTAACAGTGGCTGGTTCTATGGGGGAATTTATGCCACATGTTTGGCACGAGAGTTAGGTGTTTCACCTTTGCCTTTGATCCTATCCTACCCACGCAGTATTTAGATTTTGAGGCTTTAAAAAGCCATAAGATCCTCAAAGGAAAAATTCATGATTTCACGTATAATTTGTTGTTTAACCAAACTTCTGTTGTGCACACATATTTGCCTGTGCCTGCTCTTTTTGATTATCACGGCAAGGGAAGATATTTTGTTCTTGAGAGCGAGGCCCGAGCTCATAACGCAACAGTGGTGGCAGCACGGCGTGCCGAGGCATCCACATCGAGAGCCTCTGTGAGCTACCACGCAGACTACTACCCTCCAGGCTACTGACCGATTACCAACTTAGGCCAAGAGCCTAAGCTTGGGGGAGTACGTGTTTTCCACCAACCTTACATTCATGTCTACATATTTCATTAGTCGGTGTTCACACCTTTTCATTGTATCATCCATGCTTAGATTTATTTTCCTACTTTCTTCTTGTGTGTTTGAAAAACTTTAGAAAAACCAAAAAAATTAGTTGTAATAATTTACTTTCTATGCATGCTTAGTAGTATATTAAAAAAGAAAACTCAAAAAGATTTCCTTGTTCTTCTTTTGCTTGTTGGGATCTTTCACGTGTAAATAATTTTTCTTGTTTTTGCTTTTCCCTTTTGTTTACTTGTTCAAGAAAATCAAAAACTCCAGAAATATTTCAGTGTGTTTCTCTGAATTTCTTTTCCTTTTATTCGAGTTGTACCGAGGAGAAGACCATGATGAAAATGTTGAGTGACTCTCATATGAATAATTGTTGAACTAATAAGAGCACATTTTACCTTGTCTTCTCCTGTTGAATAAAATGTCTTGCAGATTCGAGCTTAGTCCACGACATTCTTGCACTATTATTATTTTCATATCGTTCGGTCGTGCAAGTGAAAGGCAATAATGACGACATCCAATGAACTGGTCGTGCCAGGGAGAAACTGGTATGGACTCAACTTGTTCTGTTTTTGTAAATATGTTTAACCTAATATCCATGATTCAACTCATTATGATTAAACATGTTTGCAATGACAATTAGAGATTATAGTTTCTCATGCCATGCATAAGTAGCTGGGAGTTGATGATGATTTATCTTGGATATCATCATAGCATCAAAATGATTGTGATGTAGTATGATGATATGGTATCCTCCTCTGAATGTTCGAGTGGCTTGACTTGACACATGTTCATGCATGTAGTTGAATCAAAACCAACATAGCCTCTATGATATTTATGTTCATGGTATTCATATCCTACTCATGCTAGTGTCCAATGTTACTTATGCATAATGCATGGTTATGATCGTTGTTGCTCTCTAGCTGGTCGCTTCTCAAGCTTACTTGCTAGCCTTCGCCTGTACTAAGTAGGAACTCTGCTTGTACATCAAAAACCTTGAACCCAAAGTTATTCCAGATGAGTCCACCATACCTACCTATATGCGGTATTACCCTGCCGTCCTAAGTAAATTTGCATGTGCCACCTCTAAAAACATCTAAAAATTATCCTTTTTGTGTGCCTGGATCGTTCGTGGAACGACAGGAGGTGGTCGGTATGTTCCATGCTAAGTGGGTTATTCTCAGGTCGAGTGTTTATTCACTCACCATTGCACAAAAATGGGCGGTAATAGGGATGCCCAGTCCCAAACTGCAAACATGAAAAAGAGTTCATCTCTGAAATAATCAAACAAAAACTCCCAATGGAGTCAAAACCTTTACATTTCTGCTTCGGAACCGCCACTAGCATGCTTAGCATGGAAGATATTGATAACTGATGTTGGTGAAGTGAATAAGAAGGGTGCATGTCTCAAAATATCATTTATCTCTGTTTTAAAAATTGAGCTCTGGCACCTCTGCAAATCACTGCTTCCCTCTACGAAGGGACTATCTATTTACTTTTATGTTGTGTCACCACCTTCTAAAACAAGCGCCAGAAACTGAATAGAGCACAACTGTCATGATTTATGCATTATGTGTAGCTAATGTTGGGTGCATCATGACTGGATCTTTTCTACCATGAATTACAATGTTTAGTCACTACTTGAACTTTGGAGGTGCTCTGCATTTATGTTTTGCAGTCTCAGAAAGGGCTAGCGAGATACCATTATTGTCATATTATATCATGGTCGTTTTGACAACGCATTGCTGTTTGAGATATTTTATTATTGCTCGCTACCTGATTATGTCATTGATATGAGTCATTATAATCTTTAAATGTTATTGTTGACATGGTTAGTTATAATGTTGGCTGAAAACCAGGGTGCTGTTTAAGCTTATTTATGCAAACAAGAGCAAAAGAGTTCGTAAAAGTTTTTCTTTCTCACTTTAAGTTTATCAACTGAATTGCTTGAGGACAAGCAAAGGTTTAAGCTTGGGGGAGTTGATACGTCTCCAACGTATCGACTTTTTCTCACACTTTTCCTCTTGTTTTGGACTCTAATTTGCATGATTTGAATGAAACTAACCCCGGACTGATGCTATTTTCAGCAGAACTACCATGGTGTCGTTTTTGTGCAGAAATAAAAGTTCTTGGAACGGAACGAAACTTTGCAAGGATTTTTTATATCAATAACAAGAATTTATGGAGTCGATACCCGCACAAGAGGGGCACCTGGGTGGGCATGACCCACCAGGGCACGCCCCCCTCTCCTGGTGCGCCCAGGTGGGTTGTACCCACCTGGTGGCCCCATAGACGACCCCCCTGATACTATAAAATCACATATTTCCAGAAAAAAAATTAGGAGAAAGAATTATCACGATCCACGAGATGGAGCCGCCGCCAAGCCTTGTTCTTCCTCGGGAGGGCAGATCTGGAGTCCGTTTGGGGCTCCGGAGAGGGGGATCTTTGTTCCTCGTCATCACTGACCCATCTCCATCACCAATTCCACGATGCTCCCCACCGGGAGTGAGTAATCCCTTCATAGGCTCGCTGGCGATGAGGAGTTGGATGAGATTCATCATGTAGTCGAGTTAGTTTTGTTGGGGCCTGATCCCTAGTATCCACTATGTTGTTAGATTGATGTTGCTATGACTTTGCTATGCTTAATGCTTGTCACTTTGGGCTTGGGTGCCATGAACTCATATTTGAACCGTTTATGAATTCATCATTATATCCATGTTTTAGATTCGATCTTGCAAGTTATAGTCACCTACTACGGTTATGATCTGACAACCCCGAAGTGATAACAACCGGGCCCACTCTCGGTGATGACCGTAGTTTTACGAGTTCATTTATTCACTATATGTTAATGCTTTGTTCCGGTTCTCTATTAAAAGGAGGCCTTAATATCCCTTAGTTTCCAATATGGACCCCACTGCCACGAGAGGGTGATACGTCTCCAACGTATCTATAATTTTTGATTGTTCCATGCTATTATATTACCCCTTTCGGATGTTTATGGGCTTTATTTTACACATTTATATCATTTTTGGGACTAACCTACTAACCGGAGGCCCAGCCCATATTGCTGTTTTTTTGCCTATTTCAGTATTTCGAAGAAAAGGAATATCAAACGGAGTCCAAACGGAATGAAACCTTCGGGAGCGTGATTTTTGGAACGAACGTGATCCGGAGAGCTTGGAGTGCAAGTCAAGAAGCAGCCGAGGGCTCCACGAGATAGGAGGCCGTGCCCCCCCCCCTTAGGGCGCGCCCCCCTGTCTCGTGGGCCCCTCGGGCGGCCACCGACATACTTCTTTCTCCTATATATACCTACGTACCCCGAAAGCATCCAGGAGCACCACGAAACACAATTTCCACCGTCGTAACCTTCTGTATCCGCGAGAACCCATCTTGGAGCCTTCACCGGCACTCTGCCGGAGGGGGAATCAACCACGGAGGGCCTCTACATCAACATACTTGCCCCTCCGATGAGTTGTGAGTAGTTTACCACAGACCTACGGGTCCATAGTTATTAGCTAGATGGCTTCTTCTCTCTTTTTGGAACTCAATACAATGTTCTCCCCCTCTCTTGTGGAGATCTATTCGATGTAAACTCTTTTTGCGGTGTGTTTGTCGAGATCCGATGAATTGTGGGTTTATGATCAAGTTTATCTATGAATAATATTTGAATCTTCTCTGAATTCTTTTATGTATGATTGAGTTATCTTTGCAAGTCTCTTCGAATTATCAGTTTGGTTTGGCCTACTAGATTGGTCTTTCTTGCCATGGGAGAAGTGCTTAGTTTTGGGTTCAATCTTGCGGTGTCCTTACCCAGTGACAGAAAGGGTTGCAAGGCACGTATTGTATTGTTGTCATCGAGGATAACAAGATGGGGTTTATATCATATTGCTTGAGTTTATCCCTCTATATCATGTCATCTTGCTTAATGTGTTACTCTGTTCTTATGAACTTAATACTCTAGATGCATGCTAGATAGCGGTCGATGTGTGGAGTAATAGTAGTAGATGCAGGCAGAAGTCAGTCTACTTTTTATGGACGTGATGCCTATATACATGATCATGCCTAGATAATCTCATAACTATGCACTTTTCTATCAATTGCTCGACAATAATTTGTTCACCCACCGTAATACATATGCTATCTTGAGAGAAGACACTAGTGAAACCTATGGCCCCCGGGTGTATCTCTTATCATATTTGCTTCCAATTTACTTTTACTTTTTGCATCTATATTATAAAATACCAAATATATATTTATCTTATCATACTATCTTTATTAGATCTCACTTTCGCAAGTGGCCGTGAAGGGATTGACAACCCCTTTATTGCGTTGGTTGCGAGTTCTCAGTTTGTTTGTGTAGGTGCATGGGACTTTTGAGGAGCCTCCTACTGGATTGATAACTTTGTTCTCGAAACTGAGGGAAATACTTACGCTACACTTGTTGCATCACCCTCTCCTCTTCGAGGAAAACCAACGCAAGCTCAAGACGTAGCAAGAAGGATTTCTGGCGCCGTTGCCGGGGAGGTCTTCCCTCAAGTCAAGACATACCAAGTACCCATCACAAACCCATCTCCCTCACATTTACATTATTTGCCATTTGCCTCTCGTCCCCCCCCCCACTTCACCCTTGCCGTTTTATTTGCCCTCTCTTTCCCAATCTCCTCCTCTCTTCTTCGCTTGCCTTCTTTTGTGTGCTTGTGTGCTTGTTTGACCTTATGACTTCGCCTAAGGGTCCTGACCACCTTCTCAGAAGGATGGATGAGATTGAATCAAATATTAGAAGCTTTATGAATTTGCAATTTGAGCATAATAATTTCTTAAGAAAAGACCTTAAGGAACAAAAAAGTTTTTTGGGGTTTATGAACAAAGAGCTTGATGATATGAATAAAGAATTTTATGGTGTTAATGCTCAAATTACCCGTCTTGAAAATGCTATAGCCAAAATTTCTGACAAGCAAGCCACCTTAGTCAATAAGATGGCCGCTAAACCAGAAAAATTACATGAAAATAATGATGAGGATCATAAAGTTATTGATGCGCCTCCTATTAGATCTATGTTTTGCAATATGAATTTTTATGATTATGGGACTGATGATGAATCAAGTTTGCCTAGAAGGCGTCCCAAGAATTTGGAATCTTTAGATCTTGATGCTAAATTTGGTAAAAGTGAGATTGGAGAATCCTCAACTTCTAATAATATTGAACCTACTATCTCAGATTTCAAGGAATTTGATTATGATAATTGCTCTTTAAAAGGTTGTATTTCCTTGTTGCAATCTGTTGTTAATTCTCCTCATGCTTATAGTCAAAACAAAGCTTTTACCAAACATATTATTGATGCCTTGATGCAATCTTATGATGAAAAACTTAATTTGGAAGTTTCTATACCTAGAAAACTTAATGATGAGTGGGAACCTACTATTAAGATTAGAATTAAAGATTATGAGTGTTTTGCTTTGTGTGATTTGGGTGCTAGTGTTTCCACGATTCCGGAAACTTTATGTGATATTCTAGGTTTCCATGATCTTGATGATTTCTCTTTAAATTTGCACCTTGCGGATTCCACCATTAAAAATCCAATGGGAAGGATCAATGATGTTCTTATTGTTGCAAATAGAAATTTGGTGCCCGTAGATTTTATCGTTCTTGATATAGATTGCAATCTTTCTTGCCCTATTATTCTTGGTAGACCTTTCCTTAGAATGATTGGTGCGATTATTGATATGAAGGAAGGCAATATTAGATTCCAATTTACCTTAAAGAAAGGCATGGAGCACTTTCCAAGAAATAAAGTAAAATTACCTTATGAATCTATCATGCGGGATACTTATTAATTTAGTGCCAAAGATGGCACTCGTTAGATCTATCTTTGCTTTTATGCCTAGCTAGGGGCGTTAAACGATAGCGCGAGTTGGGAGGCAACCCAATTTTCTTTATGTTTTTTTGTTTTTTCTCCTGTTTAGTAATAAATCTTGCATTTACCTTCTGTTTAGATGTGCTTTTATCTTTTAATTAGTGTTTGTGCCAAGTAGAACCTATAGGATAACCTACGATGATAGTTGATTTGATTCTGCTGAAAAACAGAAACTTTGCACGCACGAATATAATTTTTTTAAATCACAGGAACGTGATTTTGCGTTGATTCTTTTTGCTACTGTTCAATAAACAAATTTTCCAGGACTTCCTATTTTGTTACGATTTTTAGAGTTCCAGAAGTTTGCGTTAGTTACAGATTGCTACAGACTTCTGTTTTTCGTGTGTTGTTTGCTTATTTCAATGCATCTATGGCTAGTAAATTAGTTTATAAACCATAAGGAAGTTGGAATACAGTAGGTTTAACACCAAAATAAATAAATAATGAGTTCATTGCAGTACCTTATGTGGTGGTTTTGTTTTCTTTCACTAACGGAGCTTATAAGATTTCCTGTTGAGTTTTGTGTTGTGAAGTTTTCAAGTTTTGGGTAAAGCTTTTATGGACTATGGAATAAAGGGTGGCAAGAGCCTAAGCTTGTGGATGCCCATGGCACCCCAAGATATTCAAGATAGCCAAAAGCCTAAGCTTGGGGATGCACCGAGAAGGCATCCCTTCTTTCGTCTTTGTTCATTGGTAACTTTACTTGGAGCTATATTTTTATTCGCCACATGATATGTGTTTTGCTTGGAGCGTCGTGTATTATATTAGTCTTTGCTTTTTAGTTTACCACAATCATCCTTACTATACACACCTTTTGGGAGAAGCCTATTTGATTAGAATTTGCTAGAATACTCTATGTGCTTCACTTATATCTTTTGAGCTTGATAATTTTTGCTCTAGTGCTTCACTTATATCTTTTAGAGCACGGTGGTGTCTTAATTTTGAAGAAATTGCTAGTCTCTCATGCTTCACTTATATTATTTTGAGAGTCTTTTAGAACAACATGTTTTTTGCTATGGTCATAAAGTTGGTCCTAGAATGATGAGCATCCAAGTTGGGTATAATAAAAACTATCATAGAAAGTGAATTGGATGCTATGATAAATTTGATGCTTGATAATTGTTTTCAGACATGGAGGTAGTGATATTAAAGTTATGCTAGTTGGGTGATTATGGATTTAAAGAATGCTTGTGTTGAAGTTTGTGATTCCCGTAGCATGCACGTATGGTGAATCGCTTTGTGATGAAGTTGGAGCACAATTTTATTTATTGATTGTCTTCCTTATGAGTGGCGGTCGGGGACGAGCGATGGTTTTTGATGACTTCTAAATTTTTGCAACAAGTATATGAGTTCTTTTGATTAATGTTGAGTCCATGGATTATACGCAACCTTTCACCCTTCCACCATTGCTAGCCTCTCTCTTGTGCCGCGCAACTTTCGCCGGTACCATACACCCACCATTTACCTTCCTCAAAACAGCCACCATACCTACCTATTATGGCATTTCCATAGCCATTCCGAGATATATTGCCATGCAACTTTCCACCGTTCCGTTCATATGACATGCATTACTTTTGTCATATTGCTTTTTGCATGATCATGGACTTGACATTGTATTTGTGGCAAGGCCACCTTCATAATTTTCAAATATGTCGCTCTTGATACATTGCACATCCCGGTACACCGCCGGAGGCATTCATATAGAGTCATATTTTGTTATAGCTTTGAGTTGTAAATTCATAAAAGTGTGATGATCTTCATTATTAGAGCATTGTCCTAGTGAGGAAAGGATGATGAAGACTATGATTCCCCCATAAGTCGGGATGAGACTTCAGACTTTACAAAAAGAGAAAAAAAAAGAGAAAGGCAAAAAAGAAAAAAAAAAGAGAAAGGCCAAAGAAAAAAATAAAGAAAAAAACGGAAAAAGAGAAAAGAAAAGAAAAAAATAAAATGAGAGAAAAAGAGAGAAGGGACAATGCTACTATCTCTTTTTCCACACTTGTGCTTCAAAGTAGCACCATGATCTTCATGATAGAGAGTCTCATATGTTGTCACTTTCATATACTAGTGGGAATTTTTCATTATAGAACTTGGCTTGTATATTCCAATGATGGGCTTTCTCAAAATGCCCTAGGTCTTCTTGAGCAAGCAACTTGGATGCACGCCCACTTAGTTTCTTTTGTTGAGCTTTCATATATTTATAGCTCTAGTGCATCCGTTGCATGGCAATCCCTACTCACTCACATTGATATCTATTAATGGGCATCTCCATAGCCCGTTGATACGCCTAGTTGATGTGAGACTATCTTCTCCTTTTTGTTTTCTCCACAACCACCACTTTATTCCACATATAGTTGCTATGTCCATGGCTCACGCTCATGTATTGCGTGAAAGTTGAAAAAGTTTGAGATTATTAAAGTATGAAACAATTGCTTGGCTTGTCATCAGGGTTGTGCATGATTAAATACTTTGTGTGATGAAGATAGAGTAACTGTCACACTATATGATTTTGTAGGGATAACTTTCTTTGGCCATGATATTTTTAGAAGACATGATTACTTTGATTACTATGCTTGAAGTGTTACTATTTCTTATGTCAATATTAACTTTTATTTTGTATCATTTGGATCTGAACATTCATGCCACAGTAAAGAAAATTACGTTATAAATTATGCTAGGTAGCATTCCACATCAAAAATTCTCTTTTTATCATTTAGCTACTCGAGGACGAGTAGGAATTAAGCTTGGGGATGCTTGATACGTCTCCAACGTATCTATAATTTTTGACTGTTCCATGCTATAATATTACCCCTTTTGGATGTTTATGGGCTTTATTTTACACATTTACATCATTTTTGGGACTAACCTACTAACCGGAGGCCCAGCCCATATTGCTATTTTTTTTGCCTATTTCAGTATTACGAAGAAAAGGAATATCAAACAGAGTCCAAACGGAATGAAACCTTCGGGAGCATGATTTTTGGAACGAACGTGATCCGGAGAGCTTGGAGTGCAAGTCAAGAAGCAGCCGAGGGCTCCACGAGATAGGAGGCCCCCCCTGTAGGGCACGCCCCCTGTCTCGTGGGCCCCTCGGGCGGCCACCGACGTACTTCTTCCTCGTATATATACATATGTACCCCGAAAACATCCAGGAGCACCACGAAACACAATTTCCACCGTTGTAACCTTCTGTATCCGCGAGATGCCATCTTGGAGCCTTCGCCGGTACTCTGCCGGAGGGGGAATCAACCACGGAGGGCCTCTACATCAACATCCTTGCCCCTCCGATGAGTTGTGAGTAGTTTACCATAGACCTACGGGTCCATAGTTATTAGCTAGATGGCTTCTTCTCTCTTTTTGGATCTCATACAATGTTCTCCCCCTCTCTTGTGGAGATCTATTCGATGTAAACACTTTTTGCGATGTGTTTGTCGAGATCCGATGAATTGTTGGTTTATGATCAAGTTTATCTATGAATAATATTTGAATCTTCTCTAAATTCTTTTATGTATGATTGAGTTATCTTTGCAAGTCTCTTCGAATTATCAGTTTGGTTTGGCCTACTAGATTGGTCTTTCTTGCCATGGGAGAAGTGCTTAGCTTTGGGTTCAATCTTGCGGTGTCCTTACCCAGTGATAGAAAGGGTTGCAAGGCACGTATTGTATTGTTGCCATCGAGGATAACAAGATGGGGTTTATATCATATTGCTTGAGTTTATCCCTCGACATCATGCCATCTTGCTTAATGCGTTACTTTGTTCTTATGAACTTAATACTCTTGATGCATGGTGGATAGCGGTCGATGTGTGGAGTAATAGTAGTAGATGCAGGCAGGAGTCGGTCTACTTGTTATGGATGTGATGCCTATATACATGATCATTCCTAGATAATCTCATAACTATGCGCTTTTCTATCAATTGCTCGACAGTAATTTGTTCACCCACCGTAATACTTATGCTATCTTGAGAGAAGCCACTAGTGAAACCTATGGCCCCCGAGTTTATCTCTTATCATATTTGCTTCCAATTTACTTTTACTTTTTGCATCTATATTATAAAATACCAAAAATATATTTATCTTATCATACTATCTTTATTATATCTCACTTTCGCAAGTGGCCGTGAAGGGATTGACAACCCCTTTATTGCATTGGTTGTGAGTTCTCGGTTTGTTTGTGTAGGTGCATGGGACTTTTGAGGAGCCTCCTACTAGATTGATACCATGGTTCTCAAAACTGAGGGAAATACTTACGCTACACTTGCTGCTTCACCCTCTCCTCTTCGAGGAAAACCAACGCAAGTTCAAGACGTAGCAGAGGGTAAGACAAAAGATGTCATGCAAGTTCTTTTAATAAAGCACGTATGACTATTTACGGAATACATGCCTACATTATATCAATGAACTGGAGCTAGTGTCATATCGCCCTAGGTTATAACTGTCACATGATGAATATCATCCAACAAGTCACCGATCCAATGCCTACGAATTTATCATATATTGTGCTTTCTAAGTTATTACTATTGCTACTGCTATCGTTACTGCTACAAGGTCACTGCTACCATTGTTACTGTTACCGTTACTACTGCTGCTATCATCGAAATTATCATACTATTGTGCTACTAATCATTTTGCTGCAGATAATTAATCTCCAGGTGTGGTTGAATTGACAACTCAGCTGCTAATACCTTCAAATGTTCTTTGGATCCCCTTGTGTCGAATCTATAAATTTGGGTTAAATACTTACCCTCGAAAACTGTTGCAATCCCCTATACCTGTGGGTTATCAAGAGGTGCAGGTACGTGCGTGGGTGGGTGTGAGAGAGACGGTTTGTGCGAAACAGAGGAAATGTGTCTATGATATCTCAAACAAAAAAACATAACATATGCAATGTGTGTGAAACGGAGTCATGGATATATCATATATAGAGGGAGCGATCCACGAGAAGAGAGTGGAGGGATCATCGGCGTGAGATATCAATAGAATCGAAAATAGGGATGAAGTGTGTGGGTGCGCGATCGATAAAGAGTGCCATCGAATTTGTGTTTGCCCATGTCAAAGATACAGGGCGGCTGGCCTATTGGAATGTGAGAGGGCAGAGGTGCATTTTTTCTCTGTGGCAAGGATACCTACCTAAAACGTTCGACTATCGGTGTACTTGTGGGGGGAGGGGGCGAGGGGGCAGAGACCTTACTATAGAGAGGTAGATCGACTAGTATATGTGTGGAGAAGGAGAGAGACCTAGCTATGTATTGAGGGAGATCGATCGGCATCCATGCATATGTGTAGCAGAGGAATAAGTTTGGGAGAAAGACAAAGGTAGAGTGTTGGAGGGTTGGTGGTGGAGTTGCTTCTCACAAATGGTGGGAGAGGCCTGCTAGACAAACAGAGGGTACGAGTGCAATATCAATAAGAGAGGGGATGTGTGCCTGTCTATGCACGTGCTTGTGAGAGATGGGTCAGGAGGTTTGCAAGGATGATGAGGGGGGACGATATGGTTGTGGTAAGCAGACGTAACTACATAGGAATATTAATCGTCGTGTGTCCAGGAAAGGGAGTGACATAACTAGTGAGGTAAGTCGATCGGTGCATGGGGAAAAAGAATTATAGTCGACCTAGCTATATGTAGGGAGATCGGTACATGTACATGCATGTGTTAGAAACAAATAAGGTCCGAAGAGACGGATAGGTGGAGAGGGGTGTGGCTAGGAGGTGGTGCGATAGGCCTACTATGTCGGGGGGAGTAGTGTGCGAGTATGAGATCGATGAAAAGAGGGGTGGGAGTGTGCGCCTGCGTGGAACCGTATTGTGCATAGCATGGACGGTGAGAAGAGAAGAGGGGAAGCGTGTGTTTGTGGTAGGAACACTTGGCTAGAGAAGTATATCGACCAGTGTGTGCCAGAAAGAAGGAGCCTGGGGGCCTACACACACCGTGGGTGAATGAATTAAAGAGAAATAACAAATGTGCGCTATGGAGGGGACATTGAGGGAGGGTGAGAGGGGGCGGGTGTGTGCATGCATGATAGAAAGTTATCGCTAGCTAGCTACAAAGATAAGAGGGTCGTGAAGGTGTAAAAGACGACAGAGACCATAATTCATTATAAAAAAAGTGGATTCGTATATTTGAAGAAGATATCATAGTGGTCTAAACCGACGCGTGCATGAATGAATATATATAATGGTGATACGCATGGTGTGGTCATGAACATGTTATACTACATATATTATGTAGAACATTGATTATAATTTGGGATAATGTCGGATTTAGGGATCCGACAACCCTTGAGAGGTTTGAACTCTGGGGTGCATGCGGAGATCTCAACCTGTCCAGCTTGCCTACTCGCGATCCTCCTAAGTCTAGTGCGTTGAGCTCAAAGAGACACAAAGACACAACGATTTATACTAGTTCAGGCCATCATTGTGGTGTAATACCTTAATCCAATGTGGTGTGGTGGATTGCGTCGAAGGGCTATGGATAAACTGGTACAGTGGATGAACAAGCTTTAGGAGGTGAGGTGTTCTTGAGCTGGTGTGGTGGATGCTATCTCTACTTGTTCTTATCTTGTCTCTCTACTTGTTCTTATCTTGTCTCTGTCCTACCCCCTTCCTATGGTGGTGGCTAGTCCTATTTCTAGTGGCCTTGGTCCTCTTCCCAAATATAAGCGGGAAGGGATCCCACAATGGCTGGATTTGAAAGGGGACAAGTAGTATAGTCTATCCTGACTAAAGTGGTCTCCGCCTGTGAAAATCCTCTGGTCGTGATGCTACGGTGGGCTCGTCGATGACCTCCGTCCTGCCATCCTGGCGGTCTTGATCTCGTTGCACCGGAATCAAAACCTTTGGCTGATTCCTCGGGACTCCGCGCCTGCGCCTTGTCTCCCTTGCATCGAAGAGGAAACCTGCGCTCTGCACTCGCCTGGCCTTGGTCATCATGGCTCACGTCAGCTAAGCCTCGAGAGGTAACCTGCATAGAACTCTCCGCCCCTCAGGAGACTTCCTGAGGAGGCCGATTCCTTCGCGGGTCTTGGCATTGCCCGTCTCGCGAGGCTTGGCCACGTGGTGGGCCGCAGGAAGGCAGGGCTGGATACCCCAAATCCAGGACGCCGACAGTAGCCCCCGGGCCCAAGGCGCGCTCGGACTTGGCTTCCAGACAAAGCCAAAGGGCAAGTGCGGAGCACCGAGGGCCCTAACCGCCTGTGGCCTTGATGACGCGTGGTGATTGATAGGACGTGGGCGACTCTGTTTCCCCATGCTGCCTCGGCAACTGCTCGACTTGACAACTGCATGATGCATGCAAAGAGAATCATCATTACTAGAGATCATGGGAGGTCGACGATTTACCTTCTCCCGGCTATAAATGTGTGGGCGGCCGGAGCCCGTGCCCATCTCCCTTTCGTCTTGCTTCCACCTGCTTCTCTTCTTCCCCATCTTGCTTCTATGGCGCCGATCAGGAGGTATTCTGTGGCTGAAAAGGGGAAGGCCCCTCAGGAGGGGCCTGACCCTCTCCCATCGAAGAAACGGCTCCGCCTCCCTAACGACACCAGCATGGGGCGAGAGGTGGCCAGGCCTTGGCAATCGAGGCCTCCGCCTGGCTTCCCTCTTCCCATATACGCTCGCGCCCAGGATGATGGAGCACGCCATCGAGTGGCGCCTGTCAAAGATGGCGGGGCCGCCATTGCCCTGCCGTCCGCACCACGGACCCACGCTGAGGGTAGCTCGCGCGAGTTCGTGATGTGGGTGGCGATGCCTCTCGACTCCTCGATCTGACTTCCATGGTTCTTCGCTAACGAGCTGCCTCCGAGGGGGGCGGCCGAGCTGTGGCTGCAGCATGCTGGGTGTCGCAGCCCGACCACCAGAGTCGAAGTCGAGGTGGTGCCGCCTGGAGACGTCTTCCTGACGCGAGGATGGGGCGAGATCGCCCGGGCTTGCCATGCAGAGGGAGCCCTGGCGATCCACTTCGAGTATGATGGTGCGGCCACCCTGTTCTTCAAGGTTTTCAACGAGGAGGGCGAATGGCTGGAGTGTTGCCCCGGAGGAGACCGCTCGAGAGACGCCGCAGCGGGCGCTGGACCTGTTGCCGTCCCCTTCAGCGCCTCGTCCAGCAGCAGTGGCGACTCCTGGGAATCCAGCGACTCTCCTGAGCCCAGTGATCCTCCGAAGTCGAGCGACAACAGCTACGTGCCGCCAAGCTCCCGTTGAGGTTGCAGCGCAACTACGGCTTCCGCCCGGTGTCGTCGGCAATACCGTAGGGCCCTGTAGTTGTTTCTCCTACGCGAGATGAAGATCAGCCCCCATGGGGTTTGTAAGGATTGGAATGCACTTAATATCGATGTTGTTTCTTTTGATTTCGTGATGGATACATGTATTCCAGTTCGGCTAGGTTCCTCCCTTTTCTTTTCCCTAGACAGCATGGTGCTCTACGCTGATAGGACCCAGTCCCTAGGCAGGCTTCAGCCGTCGCTAGTATGCCAGGTCGCGATGCCTTGGTCAAGGCTAGGATGTGAGCGGCCCAGGGTCCGATAAGAGCTCATGAGACCTGATGCTCACGAGGTCCCCTTTGGCGTGCAAGCAGCTGCACAGAAAATCAAAAAGGGGAGTTGAACTGCCCAAGTGGAACTGCGAGGCGGGGCGTGCAGGGAGCGAAACTGGTGCTATAGCGAGCCGAGACTTATCTTTTTGGTGTCTGAGTCCATTAGGGAGGTAATGCTCGCTGTCGCGCCTTTGGTACCGTTGGGCACAGCCCGCATTGCCACCCTCCTGCCTTGCTTGCCAAAGTGCTCTATGTCCTCAGGACCCTGCCCTCGAGTGAGCTCAACCGCCGCTAGTATGCCAGGTCGCGATGCCGTGGTCAAGGCCAAGGGGTGAGGGCTCGAGAGCCAGTAGGATCTCCCGAGACGCGATGCTCGGGAGGTCCCCCTTTAACGTGCGAGCGACTCGCAAGGCCAGACGATGGTTACCCAGGCCGACCCTTGGCCCATCGCCAGGTGAACCTGTAGGTTAGATGACAAAGAAGGCTGGGAGCCCCCAGGGCGTGAGACAGAGGCACCGAGGACCCTGCGAGGTGATGTATGCGAGGCGGGCCGCGAACTAGAGCTTGGTCCCCGGGTTTATCAGCATTGCAGGGACGGACCCGAGCACAAGCGCCGTGCTGATGTGAGTATCGAGCAGCGATGCAGGAATGGTGTTAGTCGGCACACATGAAGATCCGCGAGGCAGTGGTCATGGAGTGACAATCATAGATAAGCTCACGGAAATGATTAGATAGTCCTGGCGAATGCAAAATACATGCCGTGGGGCTAGACCCACACGGCCTGGGGATGATGCAGCCCGAGGGGCGCCCCCAAACTGAATGAACTAGAGAGTTGTCACCTGGTACTGTTGCTGAAGTGGTATTGAAGTAGCCAAAAAATGCGCGCCGCTGGAGCCGTTCGTCATGAACTGCTCCGGCGCCGAGCCTTGGGAGACTCGGGGGGGAGGGGACCGGGAGGCTCCTGAATGCGCTCCTCCATCTCCGCCAGGACCGCCTGGTGCCTGGTGTCGCAGGCCGTCTGAGCGTCCCTCATGTAGCACTGGAATGCCTCAGCCGCGCCCGCCAGGCCAAATGGCATGCGGACGTAGCTGTGAGGCGAGCCCTCGCATCGGCCGACACGAGATGGCCACATGAGCTGCCAAGACACGGCCCTGTTGAGCCCGGGGATGTCAATGCAGACGCGAAACTCCTTACCCTCGCTAGGGCAGTAAGCTGCACCACGCGGCAGGCAACGATCGCCCTGCAGAACCCTTCCTTCATGAATCTCCTCGATTGCCTTGCTGATGAACTCCTGAACGCCTGGTGCCTCACACCTTCCGCCTTCTCCTGGGAAGCGTGCTCTGAAGAGCGCCTCCACATGGTGCCTGAGTGCCACCCTCGCGACATTGGCTAGATCTGAGGCCCTCCAAAGGAGAGCCCCCGAGCCCAGCCTGAGAGGAGCGCTGGGCGCGCCTCCCTATGCGATGGTTGAAGGGGCCGCGTTCGGAGACACGAGGCTCAATGCTGCGTCCTCGAGTGATGCTTCCTCATGAGAACCCTGTCCCAGCTGCAGTTTCTTCATCTTGGGGGCGACCTCAGGAGGGAGGGAGCCGTTTTTGTCTTCGAGGTTCTCAAGTGCGGCCGCCTGGAAGGCGCGCTCGAGGGAGCACACTGAATCCTTCTCCTGACGTGCGACCGTGATGACGCTGCCGCTTCCTGGCATCTTAAGGACATTGTAGCCGTGGTGCGTGGCTGCCATGAACTTGGCCAGTGTTGGGTATCCTAGGATGGCGTTGTAGGGCAGGCGGATGTCGGCGACGTCGAAGTCGATGAGCTCAGTGCAGTAGTTGTTGCTCTTGCCGAAGGTGACAGGGAGGCGAACTTGCCCGACCGGGTGTGTCGATCCGTTGGTCACTCCTGAGAATGGCTTGGTGGGGTGAAGCTGGTAGTATGGCACCTGGAGCCTGTGGAACGTGTGAACAGACAGAACATTGATCCCTGCTCCGCCATCGATGAGAGTCTTGGTGACAACCACGTTGCTGATGATGGGAGAGCAGAGCATGCATGGGGAGTGTGCCAGCGGTAGCCGCACACTTGAGCCGGTCCGAGGAGTTGAAGGTGATGGCGCACTTGGACCACTTGAGAGGGCGAGTTGCTTCAGGCTTGGGGAGCGTTGCGTTTACCACGCGTGCGAACTGTTTGAAGACGTGGTGGGAAGCCGGGGCCTGTGAACCGCCCAAGATGCAGGCAATGGCTCGAGGCTCCTGGAAGCCCCTAGCCCCTCGTCCTGGTGGTGATCTTCATTCCTCCTTGACGGTGGAGGCAGAGGAGGCAAATCAGCGTTGCCCTGAGGTCGGTCCTCACGAGGCTGCTCCCTCTAGTCACCCTCGCGAGGCTGGCCCTGCCAGCGGTCCTCACGAGGCTGGTCGTGCCACTCCTGACGACGGTCGCGTCCATCCTAGCATCCTCCACCTCGGCCACCTCCGCGACCGTAGCCTCGATCGTTGCGCTCGGGGCGTCAACCTAGGCGCCCGTCACGGAGAGCCCTGAGCTCCTGGCAGTCGATGGTGTTGTGGCTATAAACGTTGTGGAAGGCACAAAATGGCTGCTTGCCCTTGGATGACTCGGGGTGGTCGCAGACGCGCTTCGTCTCTATTTCAGCCGCAAGCATGGCTGGCCCCTTGCGCTTTACGTCCTTGGTCTTGGTCTTCTTGTCTTCTAGATCAGCATCAGGGATCTCGAGGAGGGAGAGGCGTCCCTCCTCAGCCCTTGCACACTTGTTCGTCATGTTGAACATCTCCAGAGCGGTGCAAAGATCCACGTGGATGGCGAGCTCCTCCTTCATCTTGACATCATGGACGCCATCAGTGAACGCAGAGATGATGGACTCGTCAGACACCTTGGGAATCTTGAGGCGAACATTGTTAAAGCACTGGATATACTTCTGCAGGGTCTCTCCAAGTTGCTGCTTGATGCGGCGCAGGTCACCCGCGGTCGGCGGACGGTCGCGAGTGCCCTGGAAGTTGGCGATGAAGCGGCTACGCATCTCCTCCCAGGAAGAAACCGACCCCTCGGTCAGGTTCAGGAGCCAAGAACGCACGCCATCCTTGAGGGCCATCCGGAACCAGTTTGCCATGATCTTCTCGTCGCTGCTGGCCGCCTCGATGCTCAGCTCGTAGAGCTGCACGAACTCGATGGGTCGGCGGTGCCGTCCTAACGTGGAGGCAGGTTGGGCTTGAACTTGCTTGGCCAGACGATGTTGCAGAGCTCCGGAGTGAACGCGCGGCATCCCGCCGTGGCCACCGGAGGTCGTCGAGGGGGTGGAACACGATCCTTGTGCACGCGCACCACCACCTCCTATGCCGGCACGCGGGCCTGGTGCTGGGGTGCTTGCAGCACGCGCACTTCTCCTTGGGGACGTTGCACCACTTGGCAGCTCCCGTCATGCCGAGCCGGTGCCGAACACTGCGGGTCATGCCGTGGAGCCACACGCCTTGGCTCGATGATGGCACCCCAGGCCAGAGGTGGTGGAGGAGCCCCGTGCGCCACGTCGCCCGCTGCAGGTGGTTACTGAGGCAGCGAGCCGGCCCGTTGGAGCACCCGTGCGTGACGCTGATGAGCTTGGCGATCCGCTCGAGCCACTCCTGGTAGAGATCACCCATCGGGCGGTAGCGAAGAAGCTCCCGCGCCCTGAGCAAAGCGGCCTGGGCGTCCACCTGGCCGCGATGCGCGTGGGATGACGAAGGTGCTGGGGTCAGTGACGGAGTAGAGGTTTGATGACCCGCAAGTATATGGGATAGTTGTAGCCTCTTTCGATAAGTAAGAGTGTCGAACACAACGAGGAGCTAAAGGTAGAACAAATACTCTCTCAAGACCTATCGGCCACTGATACGACTCTACGCACGCTTGACACTCACTTTACCTAGAACAAGTATGAAACTCGAAGTACTTTGTAGGTGTTGTTGGGTAGGTTTGCAAGATAATAAATAACACATAAATATAAACTAGGGGCTGTTTAGATAAAGAGACAATAAAGTAAATATAGCGAGTGTGGAAAAGTGGTGGTAGGAGTTGTGAAATTGTCCCTAGGCAATTGACTACGTTACTAGACCGGTAATCACTATTGCAATTCTATTTGAGGGAGAGGCATAAGCTAACATACTTTCTCTTCTTGGATCATATGCACTTATGATTGGAACTCTAGCAAGAATCCACAACTACTAAAGATCATTAAGGTAAAACCCAACCATAGCATTAAAGTATCAAGTCCCCTTTATCCCATACGCAAACAACCTACTTAGTCGGGTTTGTGCTTCTGTCACTCACGCCACCCACCATAAGCAAATCATAAACATATTGCAAACCCTACAGCGGGAATCCCTCATGCTTGCACTACACGGAGGGCACCATAGGACAGCACCAATAATAAAACATGCAACTCAAGCCAATCATAGCAATTCATCAATCACCGATAGGACAATGGAAATCTACTCAAACATCATAAGATGGCAACACATCATTGGATAATAATATGAAGCATAAAGCATCATGTCAAGTAGAGGATACAGCGGGTTGCGGGAGAGTGGACCGCTGAATATAGATGGGGGAAGGTGATGGAGACGTTGGTGAAGATGATGGAGGTGTTGGTGAAGATCACGGTGATGATGATGGCCCCTGGCGGCGTTCCGGCGCCACCGAAAGCAAGGGGGAGAGAGCCCCCCTTCTTCTTCTTCTTCCTTGACCTTCTCCCTAGATGGGAGAAGGGTTTCCCCTCTGGTCCTTAGCTCCCATGGCGTGGGAGGGGCGAGAACCCCTCCGAGATTGGATCTATCTCTCTGTTTCTGCGTTCTTAGATCCTTCCCCTTCACCGTTTCTTTTATATCCGGAGATCTGTAACTCCGATTGTGGTGAATCTTTCGCCCAGATTTTTCTCATAAAATTAGCTTTCTTGTGGCAAAAGAAGAGCATCAACCGCCTTACAGGTGGCCCACGAGAGTGCCAGGCGCGCCCAGGGGGGAGGGCGCGCCCCCCTGTCTCATGGCCACCTCGGACACCATTTCGCGTTGATTCTTCCTCCGGAAAATCCCAAATATTCCAAAATAATTCTCCGTCCGTTTTCATCCCGTTTGGACTCCGTTTGATATTGGGTTTCTGCGAAACATAAAACATGCAACAAACAGGAACTGGCACTGGGCACTGGATCAATATGTTAGTCCCAAAAATAGTATAAAAACTTGCCAAAAGTATATGAAAGTTGTAGAATATTGGCATGGAACAATCAAAAATTATAGATACGACGGAGACGTATCAGCATCCCCAAGCTTAATTCCTGCTCGTCCTTGAGTAGGTAAATGATAAAAAAGAATAATTTTTGATGTGGAATGCTACCTAGCATAATCTTGATCATATGTCTAATCATGGCATGAATATTAAGACATGAGTGATTCAAAGCAATAGTCTATCATTTGACATAAAAAACCCAATAATACTTCGAGCGTACCAATAAAGCAATCATTTCTTTTCAAAATAACATGGCCAAAGAAAGTTATCCCTACAAAATCATATAGTCTCGCTGCTGCTCTATCTTCATCACACAAAGTAATTAATCATGCACAACCCCGATGACAAGCCAAGCAATTGTTTCATACTTTAATAATCTCAAACTTTTTCAACTTTCACGCAATACATGAGCGTGAGCCATGGACATAGCACTATAGGTGGAATAGAATATGATGGTGGGGGTTATGTGGAGAAGACAAAAAAGGAGAAAGTCTCACATCGACTAGGCGTATCAACGGGCTATGGAGATGCCCATCAATTGATGTCAATGCGAGGAGTAGGGATTGCCATGCAACGGATGCACTAAGAGCTATAAGTGTATGAAATCTCAAACTGAAACTAAGTGGGTGTGCATCCAACTTGCTTGCTCATGAAGACCTCGGGCATTTGAGGAAGCCCATCATCGGAATATACAAGCCAAGTTCTATAATGAAAATTCCCACTAGTGTATGAAAGTAAAAGCATAGGAGGCTCTCTCTATGAAGAACATGGTGCTACTCTCAAGCACAAGTGTGGTAAAAGGATAGTAGCATTGCCCCTTCTCTCTTTTTCTCTCATTTTCTCTTTTTTTGGTGGGATTCTTTGGCCTCTTTTTTTTATTTGGGCTTCTTTGTCCTCTTTTATTTTCCATAAAGTCCGGAGTCTCATCCCGACTTGTGGGGGAATCATAGTCTCCTTCATCCTTTCCTCACTGGGGCAATGCTCTAATAATGATGATTATCACACTTTTATTTACTTACAACTCAATATCTAGAACAAAGATATGACTCTATATGAATGCCTCCGGCGGTGTATCGGGTTGTGCAATGATCTAGCGTAGCAATGACATCAAAAAACGGACAAGCCATGAAAACATCATGCTAGCTATCTTACGATCATGCAAAGCAATATGACAATGAATGCTCAAATCATGTATATGATGATGATGATGAAAGTTGCATGGCAATATAGCTCGGAATGGCTATGGAAATGATAGGTAGGTATGGTGGCTGTTTTGAGGAAGATATAAGGAGGCTTATGTGTGATAGAGCGTATCGTATCACGGGGTTTGCATGCACCGACGAAGTTTGCACCAACTCTCGAGGTGAGAAAGGGCAATGTACGGTACCGGAGAGGCTAGCAATGATGGAAGGGTGAGAGTGTGTATAATGCATGGACTCAACATTAGTCAGAAAGAACTGATATACTTATTGCAAAAATCTACAAGCCATTGAAAACAAAGTACTACGCGCATGCTCCTAGGGGGATAGATTTGTAGGAAAATACCATCGCTCGTCCCCGACCGCCACTCATAAGGAAGACAATCAATAAATAAAATTTTGCTCCAACTTCATCACAAAGCGGTTCACCATACGTGCATGCTACGAGAATCACAAACCTCATCACAAGTATTTCTACTAATCCACAACCACCCACTAGCATGACTCTAATATCACCACCTTTATATAGCAAAACTATTGCAAGGAATCAAACATATCATATTCAGTGATCCACAAGTTTTATGTAGGATTTTATGACTAACCATGTGAATGACCAATTCCTGTCATCTCTCTAAATAGATATAAGTGAAGCAAGAGAGTTTAATTCTTTCTACAAAAGATATGCCCACGCTCTAACAAATATAAGTGAAGCAAAAGAGCATTCTACAAATGGCGGTTTTCTATGTGAAGAGAAACATGCAATCCAAACTTCAAATGATATAAGTGAAGCACATGAAGCATTCTATAAAGCCATACTCAAAAGATTTAAGTGAAGCACAATGAGCATTCTATAAATCAACCAAGGACTATCTCATACCAGCATGGTGCTTAAAATAAAAATGAAAACTAAATGCAAAAGACGCTCCAAGACTTGCACATAATGCATAAACGAAACGAATACGAAAACATACCGATGCTTGTTGAAGAAAGAGGGGATGCCTTCCGGGGCATCCCCAAGCTTAGACGCTTGAGTCTCCTTGAATATTTACTTGGGGTGCCTCGGGCATCCCCAAGCTTGAGCTCTTGCCTCTCTTCCTTTTCCTCATATCGAGACCTCCTCGGTTAGACACTTCATCCACAGAAAACTTCAACAGAAAACTCGGTAAGATCCGTTAGTATAATAAAGCAAATGACCACTCTAAGTACTGTTGCAAATCAATTCATATTTTGTTTTTGCATTGTGTCTACTGTAACATAACTTTTTCATGGCTTAATCCACTGATATAAATTGATAGATTCATCAAAACAGGCAAACTATGCATCAAAAACGGAATCTGTCAAAAACAGAACAGTCTGTAGCAATCTGAACACCCACCATACTTCTAGTACCCCAAAAATACTACCAAAATTAGGAAAAATAAAAAAGTTGTACAGCAAGACAGTGCAAAAGGAATCAGAACCATTTGACGTTCCAGTTAAAAAATGTAAAATCGCGCACTACAGCCAAAGTTTCTGTCCTGCAGCATACAAACCAACAAGCATATTAAACATCCTAAAGGAAAACCTTAGAACATTATTTTTATAATACAATGGAATTATACAAGGGGATAATTATTTTTGTTGAAAAGTTTCTGCAATCAAGATTCACAAAGTTTCCGTGAGCATGAACAAAGTTCAAGGCTAGCTCCCACTTCAACAATGCTTGTCTTTCTCACTTTCACTTTCCTTTTTGAAAAGTTTTCGGTTCCCCTCTTTATTTTTTTTGTTTTTAAACTATATGAAAGCACTCAACAGAAATAAATGACTCTCTAAAACTTCCGGGTTATCTCCCTGGCAGCGCTTTCTTTAAAGCCATTAAGCTAGGCATAAAGTGCTCAAGTAATGGATCCACCCGGATCCCAAGGTATATCAAAGCCAATTTTAATTAACAATGATTTGTGCTTTAGTAGTGAGCACAAAGTAGCATATATCATGCAACAACGAAGTCTAACTCTCTTCCTATGCATTGGCATGTCATATAAGAACAATTCATGCACACCAAGTAAAGGCCAATGCATAGTATAAGCAGTTTCTTGTAATTCTATCGTGTTGGAAACATAGAGGGGTGGAGACATAGTTCCTCTCTCGTAATAATTGCAAGTAGGAGCAGCAAGCACATGCATATCATATCTATTAAAATCATCATGTAAAGTAGTAAAACTCAACCCATCAATATAATCATTAATAAGCACAAACTTCTCTGATATAGTGTAGTTTGGAGAATTCAAAAGGATAATAGGACTATCATGCGGGGGGCGCAATAGCAACAATTTCGTGTTTAACATAAGGAACTATAGCAAGTTCATCTCCATAAGCATAATTCATATTGGCATCTTGGCCACAAGCATAGCAAGCACCATCAAAAAGGGTTATTTCAAATAAATTCAAGGGATCATAGCAATAATCATAACAATCATCCTTCGGTAAGCACGAAGGGGAATTAAACAATGTATGAGTTGAAGAGTTACTCTCATTATAAGGTGGGCACGGGTGATCAATCCGCTCTTCCTCCTTTTGTTCTCTCCTCGTCATCTTTTTCATCTAATGAGCTCACAGTTTCATCAATTTATTCTTCCATAGCTTCCTGCAAAATATTAATCTCTTCTTGGACAGCGGAGACTTTCTCAATAAATGCATTAATATTGTAATTGTATTCATAATTATCATAGCAATATCTAAGTATAGCAAGATTTTCAGGCCTATAAACATCATCATCTAAAGCTTCATACTTTTCAAACAAAGATTCAATTTCATAAGTAGCCTTAAAAGCAACAAATTCTTCTATTTGTTCCACATCATAGTAATCATATCTACCATTAACATAAGAAGCTAAGGTTTCATTATCATTGAATTTGCATGAAAATGGAAGGTGTGGAGCCTTCATCCTAGAGCAACAAGTAATATCATATCTCAAGCATAGTTGACGAGCATACCAACGCAACATATTAATTTGATCCCATAATAGTTTCCCTTTTTGTGTCAAGCGATAATCCCTAAAGTATTCACGTTGATCCAACGTCTCTCCCATTATAAAGTTGAGTTGGGTTTTTCTCAGGATTATCAAAGTAGTACAAAATATTTCTCACATGATGATCATCGAGGGTTTTAGGAGTTACCCCATCTCCATGAGTAGCAAGTACACCTAATTTTTTTGGTATTTCGTGTTTCATATCCATAACTAAAGATAGAGAACAACTTAGAACAGCAAATAAAAATTACTTAGTGATAAAGCAAACAAGAACACACGAGAATATTCACCCCACGCTATGACTCCCCGGCAACGGTGCTAGAAAAAGGTCTTGATGAGCCGCAAGTATATGGGATAGTTGTAGCCTCTTTCGATAAGTAAGAGTGTCGAACCCAACGAGGAGCTAAAGGTAGAACACATATTCTCTCAAGTCCTATCTACCACTGATACGACTCTACGCACGCTTAGTGTTTGCTTTACCTAGAACAAGTATGAAACTAGAAGTACTTTGTAGGTGTTGTTGGATAGGTTTGCAAGATAATAAAGAGCACGTAAATAAGAACTAGGGGCTGTTTAGATAAAGAAGCAAGAAAGTAAATATAGCGAGTGTGGAAAAGTGGTGGTAGGAGTTGTGGAATTGTCACTAAGCAATTGACTACTTTACTAGATCGGTAATCACTATTGCAATTCTATTTGAGGGAGAGGCATAAGCTAACATAATTTCTCTTCTTGGATCATATGCACTTATGATTGGAACTCTAGCAAGCATCCGCAACTACTAAAGATCATTAAGGTAAAACCCAACCATAGCATTAAAGTATCAAGTCCCCTTTATCCCATACGCAAACAACCTACTTACTCGGGTCTGCGCTTCTGTCACTCACGCCACCCACCATGAGCAAATCATAAACATATTGCAAACCTTACAGCGGGAATCCCTCACGCTTGCGCGACACGAAGGGAACAATAGGATAGCACCAATAATAAAACATGAAATTCAAACCAATCATAGCAATTCATCAATCACCGGTAGGACAACAAAAATCTACTCAGACATCATAGGATGGCAACACATCATTGGATAATAATATGAAGCATAAACCACCATGTTCAAGTAGAGGGTACAACGGGTTGCGGGAGAGTGGACCGCTGAATATAGATGGGGGAAGGTGATGGAGATGTTGGTGAAGATGGCGGAGGTGTTGGTGAAGATCGCGGTGATGATGATGGCCCCCGGCAGCGCTCTGGCACCACCGGAAGCAAGGGGGAGAGAGCCCCCCGCTTATTCTTCCTTGACCTTCTCCCTAGATGGGAGAAGGGTTTCCGCTCTGGTCCTTGGCTCCCATGGCTTGGGAGGGGCGAGAGCCCCTCTGAGATTGGATCTATCTCTCTGTCTCTCTCTGTTTCTGCATTCCTAGATTCTGTCCTTTCACCGTTTCTTTTATATCCGGAGATCCGTAACTCCGATTGGGGTGAATCTTTCACCCAGATTTTTCTCATAAAATAGCTTTTTTGCAGCAAAAGAAGAACGTCAACCGCCTTACGGGATGCCCACGAGGGTCCAGGGCGCGCCTGCCCCCTGGGGCGCGCCCTCCTGCCTCGTGGCCCCCTCGGGCACCGTCTCGCGTTGATTCTTCCTCCCAAAAATCACAAATATTCCAAAATAATTCTCCGTCCATTTTTATACCGTTTGGACTCCGTTTGATATTGGGTTTCTGCGAATCATAAAACATGCAACAAACAGGAACTGGCACTGGGCACTGGATCAATATGTTAGTCCTAAAAAATAGTATAAAAAGTTGCCAAAAGTATATAAAAGTTGAATAATATTGGCATGGAACAATCAAAAATTATAGATACGACAGAGACGTATCAGCATCCCCAAGCTTAATTCCTACTCGTCCTTGAGTAGGTAAATGATAAAAAGATAATTTTTTATGTGGAATGCTACCTAGCATAATCTTGATCATGTAATCTAATCATGGCATGAATATTAAGACACGAGTGATTCAAAGCAATAGTCTATCATTTAACATAAAAACAATAATACTTAGGGCATCCCAACAAACAATCATGTCTTTCAAAATATCAATGCTTCAGAACGTTATCTCTACAAAATCATATAGTCTTGTATGCTCCCTTTTCTTAACACAAGGTACCCCTCATGCCTATCCCGGTGTCAGCCAAGCAATTGTTTCATACTTCAGTATTCTGAAACTTTTTCAACTCTCACGCAATACATGAGCGTGAGCCATGGATATAGCACTATGGATGGAATAGAATATGATGGTGGAGGTTATGTGGAGAAGACAAAAAGGGAGAAAGTCTCACATCGACGCGGCTAATCAACGGGCTATGGAGATGCCCATCAATTGATGTCAATGCGAGGAGTAGGGATTGCCATGCAACGGATGCACTAGAGCTATAAGTGTATGAAAGCTCAACAAAAGAAACTAAGTGTGTGTGCATCCAACTTGCTTGCTCATGAAGACCTAGGGCATTTGAGGAAGCCCATCGTTGGAATATATAAGCCAAGTTCTATAATGAAAATTCCCACTAGTGTATGAAAGTGACAACATAGAAGACTCTCTATATGGAGAACATGGTGCTACTCTGAGCACAAGTGTGGTAAAAGGATAGTAACATTACCCCTTTTCTTTTATTTTTCTTTTTTTCTTTCTTTTTTTGGATGGTGTTGTTTGGCCCCCCTTTTTTTATTTAGGCTTCTTTGGCCTCTCTTTTTTTCTTTTTTTTCATGGGGCAATGCCCTATAATGATGATGATCACTCTTTATTTACTTACAACTCAATATTACAACTCGATACTAGAACAAAGATATGACTCTATATGAATGCTTCCGGCGGTGTACCGGGATGTGCAATGATCTAGCCTAGCAATGACGTCAAAAAACGGACAAGCCATGAAAACACCATGCTAGCTATCTTACGATCATGCAAAGCAATATGACAATAAATGCTCAAGTCATGTATATGATGATGATGGAAGTTGCATGGCAATATATCTCGGAATGGCTATGGAAATGCCATGATAGGTAGGTATGGTGGCTGTTTTGAGGAAGATATAAGGAGGTTTATGTGTGATAGAGTGTATCATATCACGGGGTTTGGATGCACCGGCGAAGTTTGCACCAGCTCTCGAGGTGAGAAAGGGCAATGCACAGTACCGAAGAGGCTAGCAATGATGGAAGGGTGAGAGTGCGTATAATCCATGGACTCAACATTAGTCATAAAGAACTCACATACTTATTGCAAAAATTTATTAGCCCTTGAAACAAAGTACTAAACCCATACTCCTAGTGGGGAGGTTGGTAGGAGTTAACCATAGCGCGCCCCCGACCTTCACGCAAAGATAAACAATCAAAATACAATGCGCGCCAATTTGGTTACATAGTTAGTAGACCATACGTGCATGCTTCAGGAATCACAAACCTTAACACCAACATCCTTACTAAACACAACCATCTACTAGTACCTCCCACATATTATCATCTCTATATCGCAAAACTATTGCAAGGAATCAAACATATCATATTCAGTGATCCACAAGTTTTATGTAGGATTTTATGACTAACCATGTAAATGACCAATTCCTGTCATCTCTCTAAATAGATATAAGTGAAGCAAGAGAGTTTAATTATTTCTACAAAAGATATGCCCACACTCTTAACAATTATAAGTGAAGCAAAAGAGCATTCTACAAATGGCAGTTTTCTATGTGAAGAGAAACAGGCAATCCAAACTTCAAATGATATAAGTGAAGCATATGAAGCATTCTATAAAGCCATACTCAAAAGATTTAAGTGAAGTGCAATGAGCATTCTATAAATCAACCAAGGAATGTATCATACCATCATGGTGCATAAAAGAAAAGTGAAAACAAAATGCAAAAGACGCTCCAAGACTTGCACATATCGCATGAATGAAACAAATCCGAAAACATACCGATACTTGTTGAAGAAAGAGGGGATGCCTTCCGGGGCATCCCCCAGCTTAGACGCTTGAGTTTCCTTGAATATTTACTTGGGGTCCCTTGGGAATCCCCAAGCCTGAGCTCTTGCCTCTCTTCCTTTTCCTCATATCGAGTCATCCTCGATCAAACACTTCATCCACAGAAAACTTCAATAGAAAACTCGGTAAGATCCATTAGTATAATAAAGCAAATAACTACTCTAAGTACTGTTGCAAATCAATTCATGTTTTGTTTTTCATTGTGTCTACTGTAATATAACTTTTCCATGGCTTAATCCACTGATATAAATTGATAGTTTCATCTAAACAAGCAAACTATGCATCAAAAACAGAATCTGTCAAAAACAGAACAGTCTGTAGCAATCTGAACATTCACAATACTTCTGTTACCCCAACAATTCTACAAAAATTCGGAAAAATAAAAAAATTGTATATCAAGACAACATTGCAAAAAGTATCATAACCATTTGACGTTCCAGCAAAAAATGTAAAATCGCGCACTACATCCAAAGTTTCTGTCCTGCACTGTACAGACCAACAAGCATTGTAAACATCCTAAAGGCAAGCCTTGGCACATTATTTTTATAATACAATGGAATTGTAAAAGGGGATAATTATTTTGATGAAAAATTTCTGTAATTAAGATTCACAAAGTTTCCGTGAGCATGAGCAAAGTTCAAGGAGCTCTCCCACTTCAACAATGCTTGTCTCTCTCACTTTCACTTTCCTTTTTGAAAAGTTTTAGGTTCCCCTCTTTATTTGTTTTTGTTTTTAAACTATATGAAAGCACTCAACAGAAATAAATGACTCTCTAAAACTTCCGGGTTGTCTCCCTGGCAGCGCTTTCTTTAAAGCCATTAACCTAGGCATAAAGTGCTCAAGTAATGAATCCACCCGGATCCCAAGGTATATCAAAGCCAATTTTAATTAACAACGATTTGTAATTTAGTAGTGAGAACAAAGTAACATATATCATGCAACAACAAAGTCTAACTCTCTTCATATGCATCGGCATGTCATAAAAGAACAAATCATGCACACATAGTAAAGGCTAATGCATAGTATAAACATTTTCTTGCAATTCTATCGTGTTGGAAACATAGAGAGGTGGAGATATAGTTCCTCTCTCATAATAATTACAAGTAGGAGCAGCAAGCACATGCATATTATATCTATCAAAATCATCATGTGTAGTAGTAAAAGGCAACCCATCAATATAATACTTAATAAGCACAAACTTCTCCGATATAGTGTAGTTTGGAGAATTCAAAAAGATAATAGGACTATCATGCGTGGGTGCAATAGCAACAATTTCATGTTTAACATAAGGAACTATAGCAAGTTCATCTCCATAAGCATAATTCATATTGTCGTCTTGGCCACAAGCATAGCAAGCATCATCAAAAAGGGATATTTCAAGAGAATCAACGGGATCATAACAATCATCATAGCAATCATCCTTCGGTAAGCACGAAGAGGAATTAAACAATGTATGAGTTGAAGAGTTACTCTCATTAGAAGGTGGGCACGGGTAGCTAATTCGCTCTTCCACCTTTTGTTCTTCGCTCTCCTCATCATCTTTTTCATCCAATGAGCTCACAGTTTTATCAATTTCTTCTTCCATAGACTCCTGCAAAATATTACTCTCTTCTTGGACAGAGGAGGAGTCCTCAATATATGGTTTGACATAGGCATTAGAAGCATAATTATCATAACAATATTTAGGTATGGAAAAAATTTCAGATTTGTAGAGAGTAGCATCATACTTTTCAATCAAAGAAGCAATTTCATTAGCACCCTTAAAAGCAACAAATTCTTCAATTTGTTGAACATCATAGTAATTATAAACACCCTTAGCATACGAAGATATGATTACATTATTACTAAACTCACATTGGTAGGGAAGGTGTTTCTTAGGGTTTTCAGAACAACAAGTAACATCATATATTATACATAAATTCCAAGCATAGCATTGCAAACGATGAATTTGATCCAGTAAAAGTTTCCCTTTTTCAGATATACGGTATCGCACATAACAAGCATGCTCATCTAAAGATTTGCCCTCAACTAAGCTAGTTGGGGTTTCAGCATGAGCACAAAGGGATCAAAGATGATCCAAGTAAAAAGCTTCAGCAGTGTGATAGATTTTGAGTGGTTCTTCAACCATTGGTTCAGTAGGTACAACTAATTTTTTTGGTATTTTGCGTTTCCTACCCATAACTAAAGATATAAAACAACTAAGAACAACAAATAAAAATTACTTAGTGATAAAACAAACAAGCACACATGAGAATATTCACCCCACGCTATGACTCCCCGGCAACGGCGCCAAAAAAAGGTCTTTATAACCCACAAGTGTAGGGGATAATTGTAGCCCCTTTCGATAAGTAAGAGTGTCGAACCCAACGAGGAGCTAAAGGTAGAACAAATATTCTCTCAAGTCCTATCTGCCACTGATACGACTCTATGCACGCTTAGTGTTCGCTTTACCTAGAACAAGTATGAAACTAGAAGTACTTTGTAGGTGTTGTTAGATAGGTTTGCAAGATAATAAAGAGCACGTAAATATAAACTAGGGGCTGTTTAGATAAAGAAGCAATAAAGTAAATATAGCGAGTGTGGAAAAGTGGTGGTAGGAGTTGTGGAATTGTCCCTAAGCAATTGACTTCTTTACTAGACCGATAATCACTATTGCAATTCTATTTGAGGGAGAGGCATAAGCTAACATACTTTCTCTTCTTGGATCATATGCACTTATGATTGGAACTCTAGCAAGCATCTGCAACTACTAAAGATCATTAAGGTAAAACCCAACCATAGAATTAAAGTATCAAGTCCCCTTTATCCCATACGCAAACAACCTACTTACTCGGGTTTGTGCTTTTGTCACTCACGCCACCCACCATAAGCAAATCATAAACATATTACAAACCCTACAGCGGGAAGCCCTCACGCTTGCGCAACACGAAGGGCACAATAGGATAGCACCAATAATAAAACATGCAATTCAAACCAATCATAGCAATTCATCAATCACCGGTAGGACAACGAAAATCTACTCAGGCATCATAGGATGGCAACACATCATTGGATAATAATATGAAGCATAAAGCACCATGTTCAAGTAAAGGGTATAGCAGGTTGCGGGAGAGTGGACCGCTGAATATAGATGGGGGAAGGTGATGGAGATGTTGGTGAAGATGGCGGAGGTGTTGGTGAAGATCGCGGTGATGATGATGGCCCCCGGCAGTGCTCCGGCGCCACCGGAAGCAAGGGGGAGAGAGACCCCCTTCTTCTTATTCTTCCTTGACCTTCTCCCTAGATGGGAGAAGGGTTTCCCCTCTGGTCCTTGGCTCCCATGGCTTGGGAGGGGCGAGAGCCCCTCCGAGATTGTATCTATCTCTCTGTTTCTACGTTCTCAGATCCTTCTCCTTCACCGTTTCTTTTATATCCGGAGATCCGTAACTCCGATTGGGGTGAATCTTTCGCCCAGATTTTTCTCATAAATTTAGCTTTCTTGCGGCAAAAGAAGAGCGTCAACAGCCTTACGGGGTGCCCATGAGGGTCCAGGGCATGCCTGCCCCCCTGGGGCACGCCCCCCTGCCTCGTGGCCCCCTCGGGCACCGTCTCGCGTTGATTCTTCCTCCCAAAAATCACAAATATTCCAAAATAATTCTCCATCCGTTTTTATCCCGTTTGGACTCCGTTTGATATTGGGTTTCTGCGAAACATAAAACATGCAACAAACAGGAACTCGCACTGTGCACTGGATCAATATGTTAGTCCCAAAAAAATAGTATAAGAAGTTGCCAAAAGTATATAAAAGTTGAATAATATTGGCATTGAACAAATCAAAAATTATAGATACGACGGAGACATATCAACTTGTCGTATCACTTATTACTCTACATTCATGTCGATCCATTAGGGCTATTTTGGTTCGGAGGAAAAACTTAAGGAAAAACATAGAAATAGGAATTTTTCCTATGGCACTCTACTCTTCAATTATTCATGCATTTTGTTGAAAGGAATGGATCAAAACATCCACCTGGACCTACTTTTCATAATCCTATGCATGAAAACAAGACCAAGTGCATTAGTGGCATAATAACATTCTAACTTTACACGCTTTCATGTGGTTTCACTTTAATTTGGCCATGTTTCTTTGCATTCCTTTGCTCTTCCAATTCCTATGAACCAAACACCCAAGTTGATAGAGATCTGTGTTTACAAATGCTCTGTTTACCACGTGCATTCCTATCCTATTTCGGTATTTTTCCTATCCCTGCGTTTTTAGAATCCTGCAAGCCAAAGGAGTCCTTACAGAATTACTTCAGTTACAGGTAGGTGTCAAAGAAAACTTTGTGTGGTTTGTCCTGCTCCTGCCGCGATGTCGTCCACCTCACCGGAGCTGCTCCATCGACAAAAGCATCCACCAAACCAGACATCACGACTCACGACCGTCTTTCGCCGCCTCAGATCTCCTTCCCTGTCGTCGGCACCCACCGCAACTGCATCACCATCATCGACTCAGCAAATGAACCTGGGGAGTACACTGGTCCATAAGAGAGGTCGCACTCTTTTGTTCCGCTTATGTTATGCATTGCTTAATATTACCTGCTACTTTATCACCCTGTTCACCTCTTAGATTGCAAGTCAGGTCCAATTCATGTTCAAACTTGAGTTTTAAAATTACTTGTGTGGCACATATCGAGGTAGCTATGAATAGTATCTCTATCTATTATCTGGTTTACCTAGGGTATGCCTATGTTGTTCATCTTGGTGGGAAACAAACAGTAAAGCAATCATCATCTATCTTTTTATTAAATTAAAGCTATCATCAGCCTGCTATCATTATTTTCGTATCCATCCACTGGTTGTTACCATCACTCTAGATTTATGCATGCTCTCCATGGTGGGTTCAATGGCAAACCCTTCCCCCTCTCCAGATTGTAATCCAGAGGAAGATATCTGTTCTAAGGCGGATTCAGACGCAGCTGACCACTCCTATTTACCCCCCAAGGTGTTTGCTCTAATTTGGCTTGATGATGTTGGTCATATCATGCATATCTTGCCTTGCAGTGCCTACTTTCAACATCATATATGTCATCTGCTTAGTTTAGACATGTTCTGTAATGCCACCTGTTTAGTTTCTATATCATAGATGGGAATTATGCAGTCTCATCTCTTTTAGCCAGCCATAATATATGTGAAATATGCAATGCCATCCTATTTAACCAGGCATCATATATTTGAATGATATCTTGCCCATCCTTTTCTTCATTACATTTCCATTTGTCGATAATGTTTATAAATTAAACTACTCTTCCTATGAATCAGCCATTTGAGTGGGTAATGGAAAAATCTGGAGTGAAAGCAAGGTCTTCAGAACAGACAATGCTACCTGTTGAAGCAGATCTCTTGCTAGGTCTCAATAGCTCCTCAGAGATGGATTCGGAGACAAATGACCAGCCCTATTCCCCCACCGAGGTGTATGCTCTAACTTGGCACAGTTATACTACTCATATCATGCATATGGTGTCTTGCATTGCATAGTTTAGACATCATATACACAATATTCAACACCATGTTCTTAGTTCAAACATCATATATGTGAATGCCCTCTGCTTAGCATATAAATCACATATGTGAATTAAATCATGCGATCATGATTACTTAGATAACATGTATGTGAATTAGTCATGCGAACATGTTTACTAAAGACATCATATAATTATCTCATGCCGTCCTATTTAGTTAGTCATCATATCTTTGAATTATGTCATGCTATGCTATCCAATTTAGATCGACATCATATATGTGAAATTATGTCATGTTATCCTTTTTAGTTAAACAATATACATGTCAACTATTCCATGCCCTCTTTTTTCCACACTATCTACTGCATCTGTCTCTCATACAATGTATGTACATTCAATTATGTTTCCTGTTTATCAGCCATTTGAATTGGAGCGGGTGATGGCAGTATCTAGTGGAGTAAAAACATGGTCTTCAAATAAAGCAGTGCTACCTCTTGGTGGAGATAGCACCTCGGTTGTACGTGCACGACAACCAGCCCTACCACACGTAACCCAGAATCTCGAAGATTGTACCCCTTATGCGATGGACAGAGAACTAGCTTCACCCAATCTGACCCCAACCCCAGCAGATAATAACTAGTCATGTTGACATGACATCATCTCCACCAGAGAGCTCCCAATCAAGAGCAGTTAGTAAGGTAGCTCCAGTGCCCAAAGCGCCAGTACTACCACGGCGAACCCCAACTCCAACAGTTAGTATACCTATTCCTGTGGAGGAAGCACAATCAGCCATTCGTAGTTTAGCATCTATCGCATTTGATGTTGTTAAATCCTATGTGCATATCTTCCCATCATGGAAATATTATACTGAAGATGAAGGAAAATGCCAGTTGCAGGTGTTTGTCCAAGAGTTATGTGTAAGTAATGTGATTCATGGCAATTACTTTGCTTTGTCCCATACATTCTACCTCCATGATGGTTATAATACTACAACTTTTCCCATTTTTCTCTATAGAGAAGGACCGATTTGGAAACTCGGGATGAGGTAAACTGTGCTAGTACCTTTGCTATCTTCAAGAATGCTCGGTGGCAGCATCGGAATTATCTAAAGAATACGTACTTCACTAGCAAAGAAACTCATCAAATTCCCTTACGTTCTCCTGAGACACATTTATTGGACAATGACTGGGGACGTCTTGTTCTGTACTGGTCCCAAACTAAGAAAGTGGCAAGTTCTATGAGCTCATTTTTTAAGTACTATATGCCTGCGTCTTACTATACTCTATTCATGTAGAACAAGTGCTTAAACCTGAAGAACAACTGTTCTCATTTAAGATTCCATTCCTATCGTGCATACTACTTTGCTCTTGCTCATACAAACTTATTTTTAAATTGAAGGATCCAATCGAAACTCCAATGGCACAACAGGTATGTTTACGCATGTTTCTTTAACAGGTTTGCTCTTATAAATAGCTCTGTTGATTCCAATTTCAATTGTGTACACAGTTGACTTCTCATATCATGCACATTACTAGCATCACAATAGAGCAAATAGTGTTGTTGTACATGTAGACCCGTGGTACCCATCTGAAATCTTGTTGTGCCGTGTAGTTTCCCACGCTTTGTATTCTTTCAGTGTTGCTTTGTCTTGAACTGATTGATTTGAACCATGTCTCTATTTTGATTTGGCAAGACAATGCAGTGACCATAGGACATAGATATATGTTTGTTTGATGCTTTTATTATGTACTACTTGGCAATAGAAGACTTGGTAGGTTAATCCTGTCCACCTTACTAATGAACTAGCTCATCGAAATGAGTTTCATATACTAGTACATGCTAAACCTATTATGTGTCTGCTTGTTTCCTCTTTTAGAATGTTGACAAAATATTGGGGAAGAGTGCCTTATTAAGCAATGGTAAAGGAAGTAATGCAGATAAGGTTCAAGATAGTGAGACATCCTTGTTGGTCTCCAACAAAGCTGATAAAACAGCTATGGAAAACTATCTTGACGACAGTGAGACAACCCCAAAGTCATGTCTTGGTGTAGTGTTCGAGTTACTGGCCACTACTGCTGGCACAAGCTATTCAAACTCACTGTCTGAATCAGTCTGGTTTCATGAGTCTCAACTACAAGCTGAAAGACATCGATCGACTATGCTGCGATGAGAAGCCGAAGGACTGCAGAAGTCGCTGGAGCATTCAGATGCATACTTCTGGTGCAACATCAAGCATTGGAGGATTTTAGCGTCAAACAGGAGAAAGCTAATAAGCTTGCTAAGCTTATTGCCAGCATGGTGGATACCCAGGATAACGTTTCTTGAGCTCTTCTGAAGTTCTCAATTATGGGCTTATTTTGGTGCCGCGTTTATTTGCACTGGTGGCCAATTTAGACGGTCAGTGTATGCAATATGCTGCTTTGTTCCCTATATTTGCACTGGTGGCGAACTTTGATGCCCAGTGGATGTAATATGTGTAATAGTCGTAATAGCCTAGCGTTAGTTGCTTGCTTATTTATTTCCTTGTTGTCTTGTTTAGGTGTTTCCTTGTAGTCACTACAGTTCTTTTTCCACGTTTTTCTAGTGGCCACAATAACCTATTTTTTTAACTAGGCCACAATAACCATGGCAAGACATGGACTATTGTAACCATGGTCCCGCTACCTGTTGTAGTGACCATGGCCCTCCTATGGGCCGTAGGATCCATGGGTTGTACTATTCGTGGACCAATAACGGTCCCCAAAATGGGCCGTAAACGGGCTAGAGTGGAAATCGTCTGTTTTATGGCCCGACCATAACGTGCTGTTAATAGGCCGTATTTGATGATGCTATGAAAACAACCCAACGGTTTAATGGGCCACAAACGCGCCGACTATAACCACAGGCTGAATTTGGCCCACAAGCGGAACAGGCCAGTAATGGACCGTAAGTAACTGAATTCTGGAAATGAGCCCAAGAATAAATGGGCCCTTAGAAGGCCGAAAGTTAACATGGGCTACAAATGACCGACGGAATAATGGGTTGTTAATGGGTATAAAGCAATACACTGTTCATTATGGGCAGTTTCATCTCAGGCCTTTAATGGGCCCAGAGTTACAAAGGGCCTCCTATGGGCCAAAAGAAGTCATGGTCCATAAATGGGCTGGAAGGCTGGAATCATATTGGACGGCCCAGATGACACTACTGGCCTAATTTGGGTAGGCCGTAACGGGCCTTGAGTTAGCAGGCTGTAAATGGGCTATATGCGAACAGGTCGTTAACATGCTTTCCGTGGGCCGGCCCACTACCCTTTGACCAAGTCAAATGGCCTCGCCTTTTCACCCAAATGGGCCTCTGTTGGGTCATGCCATGTGTCGACGTATCATAGGCGCCTCGGTCAAATGTGTGGATGACATCTATCCCAAAGGTGAGCCGACACATAGTTTCTCTGGCCATTGAGAATTTTACACGTGGAATATCCCCATTGGTCCGGGCTGTTAATGGGTTATCGGATCCAAACTAGAACCTGATAGCTTAACGGCGATCCGTTATGGGGGAAGCCACGTGTCGGTTACCCTTGACGAAAGCACTTCTATGATGCGATTTATCGTCATGGAAGTGGACACTTTCATGACGATAATTTTGGTAATGTCATGGAACACTTCTATGACAGCACAGGTATGACTATCTCGATTCTATCATAAAATCTTCATGGATGTACATGCATGATAGAAAACGTGACCTACTGTGACAAACACGTATCATCATGGAATTGTTTTTTTTGTAGTGATTGATTTCCTTGGTAGCATCACTGTGGGAGGAACTAGAAATATCACACAAGCTACCATAGGGAGCATTCACTTTCCTGCCATACATTATTTTGCTCTCTTTATAGGTAGATGTATTAATGGTAAACATGATCATAGCCACCTTTGTGCATCAGATCTTAGAGTCCTCAAGTGTGTGGTAATGGGTGATAAACGGTATAACTTAGGGGCTATTATTGCAAGGAGGTTACATAATAGTGCTAAAGATGGAGATTTCTTCAGTGGGATTTATTCCACCCATTTAGCTAATTATCTTGGGGTAGGTTGGGGTACCCATAAGAGAGAATGACATTGAGTTACCACCTGCTTTTCTTGATTATAATGCTATGGTACGCTACCAGTTTCTTGAGAGGAACGAACATTCCCTCCTGTACCGACTAATCTTTGACAGGGATCGCGTCTTCTATATTACGCTTCCCGCTCCTGCCTTCTTTGACTTTCAGATAAAACGGTGATACTTCATAACCAAAGAGGAAGCAGATGAGTATAAGAGAGCAGGGGAGGCCGCTCACCTCCACGAGGCAGCTCTCTAAGCGGTAGTTGCCGCAGCCCAGTACAACCCTGACTACAACTTTGGTTATCCGCCAGGCCAGCCATGGCCCTAGACCAACTTAGGCTAAAAGCCTAAGCTTGGGGGTCTATGTATCTCCCACCGACATTACATTCATGTTCACACACACTCATTCCATTTGTCGATGTTCATCATATTTCATTGTATATCCATGGTAGTTTATTTTCTTTTTCTTGCATTCTTCTTGTGTGTTTGAAAACTTTGAGAAAACCCAAAAAAGTATTTGTCGATTCATTTGTGTTTTTCCATGTTTATTTAGTAGTAGTATTAAAATAAAACCCAAAAAGATTTCTCGTTCTTCTTTTGCTTGTTGGGAGCTTTCCCGTGTAAATAGTTTTTCTCATTCTTGTTTTTGCTTTCCTTAGAAAAACAAAAAATCCAAAAATATTTCAGTGTGTTTCTTTGAAATTCTTTTTCTTTTTCTTTGGGTCGTGAGGAGAAGACCACGATGAAAATGTTGAGTGGCTCTCATATGCATTATTGTAGATCTAACAAAGAGCCCATATTACCTTGTCTTCTCCTTTCAATAAATGTTTGCAGATTCCAGCTTAGTCCAATGCACGTGCACTCTTATTATTATCCACACTGTTCGGTCATGCAAGTGAAAGGTAATAATCACGATATATGATGAAATGATTGAGATGGACAAAAGATGGTACGAACTCGACCTATTTTGTTTTTGTAAATATGATTAGCTCATCGTTCTTGATTCAGCTCATTATGAATGAAACATGTTTGCAATCACAATTAGAGACTATAGTTACTCGTGCCATGCTTAATTAGTTAGGGTGGATAATGTTTTATCTTGTGTACCAACATGCTTTTAAAATAGTTATGATGTAGTATGATAGGATGGTATGCTCCTTTGATTGATTCAACTAGCTTGACTTGGCACATGTTCATGCATGTAGTTGAAAAAAAACAAGATAGCCTCCATGATATTTATGTTCATGGTGATTTATATCCTACTCATGCTTGCACACAGTGTTGATTAATCTCAATGCATGTTTATGACCGTTGTCGCTCTCTATTTGGTCGCTCCTCAATCTTTTGCTAGCCTTCACTTGTACTAAGCGGGAATACTGCTTGTGCATCCATTTCCTTAAACCCAAAGTTGTTCCATGTGAGTCCACCATACCTACCTATATGCAGTATTTACCTGTCTTTCCAAGTAAATTTGCATGTGCCAAACTCTAAACCCTCAAATGATAATCTGTTTTGTATGCCCAAATCACTCATGTAGCGACTGGAGGCTGTCAGTATCTTCCATGCTAGGGGGTTATTCTCATGATGAGTGTTTATTCACTCGTCATTCACGAGAAAGTGGCTGGTATTCGGGATGCCTAGTTCCATTCTCTAAATCAAATCAAAATATAAATATCAAACAAAACTCCCCCACGACAGTTGCTGGTATGGAGGGTACCCATGGATTCGGCTAGCCGTGGAGTGTGATTGTTGGTGGATGGGGGGGTAAAAACTTTACCATTCTATTCGGGAACCTCCTATAATGTATCAAGCATGCAAGATAGTGAGATCTCTTGGTTGTTATGTTGACAATGAAATCATACCGCTCAAAGCTATATTCTTCTCTATTTTAAAAGCTTTGAGCTCTGACACCTCTGCAAATCCATGCTTCCCTCGATGAAGGGCCTATCTATTTACTTTTATTGTTGAGTCATCATCCTCTCATAAAAGGCACCAGTTAGAGAGCACCACTATCATTTGTATGCTTTGTTATTAATTGATATTGAGTATGAGTGTGATTGGATCTCTTTTGCCATGATTTATAATGTCTAGTCAGTCCTTGATCTTCAAGGTGCTCTGCATTTATGTTTTGTTGTCTCACAAAGGGCTAACGAGATACCATTTTGCCATATTATATCATGATTGTTTTGAAAAAGTGTTGTCATCCGAGATTTATTATTATTGCTTGCTAGTTGATTATGCCATTGATATGAGTAAATGTGAGACCTAAATGTTATTGTGAATATGGTTAGTTCATAATCCTTGTTGAAACCCAGAATGCTGGCTATACATATTTGCAACAACAATATCAAACAGAGTTTGTAAAAGTTTTTCTTTGTCACTTTCATTTTGTCAACTGAATTGCTTGAGGACAAGCAATGGGTTAAGCTTGGGGGAGTTGATACGTCTCCATCGTATCTACTTTTCCAAACTCTTTTGCCCTTGTTTTGGACTCTGATTTGCATGATCTGAATGGAACTAACCTCGACTGACGTTGTTTTCAGCAGAATTGCCATGGTGTTATTTTTGTGTAGAAATAAAAGTTCTCGGATTGACCTAAAAATTTACGAAGAATATTTTTGGAATATACAAAAATATTGGTGCAAGAATTATCTAGAGGGGGTCACCCAGATGCCACAAGCCAGGGGCGCCCCCCCTAGGGCGCGCCTAGAGGGCTTGTGGGCCCCCTAGACCTCCTCCGACCCTAACTCCAACTCTATATAACGCTATCCGGGGAGAAAAATCAGAGAGAAGGATTCATCGTGTTTTATGATACGGAGCCGCCACCGCCTCCCATTCTTCATCAGGAGGGCAGATCTGGACTCTATTTTGGGCTCTGAAGAGGGGGGGGTTCATCGACATCATCATCACCAACCTTCCTCCATCACCAATTTCATGATGCTCACAGCCGGGAGTGAGTAATTCCATCGTAGGCTTGCTAGACGGTGATGGGTTGGATGAGATTTATCATGTAATCGAGTTAGTTTTGTTAGGGTTTGATCCCTAGTATCCACTATGTTCTGAGATTGATGTTGCTATGACTTTGCTATGCTAATGATTGTCACTAGGGCCCGAGTGCCATGATTTCAGATCTGAACCTATTATGTTTTAATGAATATATATGTGTTCTTGGTCCGATCTTGCAAGTTGTAGACACCTATTATGAGTTATGATCCGCGTACCCCAAGGTGACAATAATTGGGCTTCTTTTCGGTGATTACGTAGTTTGAGGAGTTCGTGTATTCACTAAGTGATAATGCTTTGTTCCAGTTCTCTATTAAAAGGAGGCCTTAATATCCCTTGGTTTCCATTAGGACCCCACTGCCACGGGAGGGTAGGACAAAAGATGTCATGCAAGTTCTTTTCCATAAGCACGTATGACTATACATGGAATACATGCCTACATTATATTGATGAATTGGAGCTAGTTCTGTGTCACCCTAGGTTATAACTATGGCATGATGAATGCCATCCGACATAATTATCCGTCACTGATCCATTGTCTACGAGCTTTTCACATATTGATCTTTGCTAAGTTACATTGATGTTGCCACTGTTACAATCGCTACAAAACTGCTATTGTTACTTCTATTACCGTTACCGTTACTTCCATTACTTTGCTACTAAATACTTTGCTGCAGATATTAAGTCTTTCAGGTGTGGTTGAATTGACAACTCAATTGCTAATACACGTGAATATTCTTTGGCTCCCCTTGTGTTGAATCAATAAATTTGGGTTGGATACTCTACCCTAAAAAATTGTTGCAATCCCCTATACTTGAGGGTTTTCATACGCCTATTAATGTTGAAAGCAATATTATCCAAACAAATACACCAGAGGAACACATAAAAGAAACCTTCCGGAACACTACAGAATAACAAAAAAAGAGGAGGCATGTGATACGGTAAGTAAACGGACTCCGAAAAATCCGTGAAAATATTTTCTGTCAGTTTTGGAATATTACAAAAATTAGGAAAATAAGAAGCAACCAGGAAGGCACCCGAGGGGGGCACAAGACACCAGGGCGTGCCTGGGCCCCCTGGCGCACCCAGGTGGGTTGTGACCACCTCGGGAACCTTCCTGACTCCGTTTTCCTCCCATTTGCTTGTTTCCCAAGATAAAAAATCTTTATATACCCCCCGAACGCATTGACCACCGTATCACGGAGAAATCTTTTGTTCTTCTTTCTTGTTGTTTTCCTGGAAGATCTGAAAATATGTCATCTCGACACTCGGAGGGTGAAGCTATGTTGCTAATTACATTGCAAACCCCAAGTTTTACGGAGATGTGGAGCATTATGGTTGGACCACAGAGGAAAAGGAACACTATGATCCAAAAGGGAAAGAAGAGACAAGCTCAGATGAAGATGAAGTTCCACTACCCCAACCTGGGGACATGAAAACAAGCAGGAATTATGCAAAAATATATTACAGCTTGAGTAGGAGATCGATGACTTGAGGGAAGAAAATTTCATCCTCAAGCATAAGCTGAGGAAGAAGAACATTCCCGCTACTACCTCATCACCTTCTTCCTCTTCACCACCAAAGGAGACTTGAGTTCATGGTATGGACACTCCCCCTGGCTTGTGCCAAGCTTGGGGGAGGTGTCCCGGTATCGTATCACCACCACTCTCTTTGCCTTTATTTATTTTAGTTTGATCTTTAGCTATCCTATGATTTGGTTGAATAAAAGTCTAGTTTGATCCTTTATTTTTGAGTGCTTGCTTAGTGATCTATCTATGTAATCATGTTCGAGATATATAATAAGTTTAGTTTATGTTTTGCTTTCTTTACGTTTATGTTTCAATAAAAAGAAAAGGGAAATAAATGAAAAAGATCATATGCTAATCTTATGGTAAGTAATGACATCACATAAGGAAAAGTATAAGTGGTAAAATTTATTGGAGATTGACAAACATAGCATTGGTCAATGATGCAATTCATGAAAGGATTAACAAGGGAACAGAAGATTCGCATGCAAATATACTATGTTGGACATCTTTTATGATTGTGAGCCCCCATCAAAATATTATATGCCGAAGTTGCGGATGCTTGCTAGAGTTCCAATCATAAGTGCATATGATCCAAGTAGAGAAAGTATGTTAGCTCATGCCTCTCCCTCATATAAAATTGCATGAATGATTACCAGTCTAGTTATCGGTTGCCTAGGGACAAATGACTTTCTTGTTGACAAAAGTTATCCACTTTTATTACCATGAAATTTATTCGTAGTTTTATTCTTGCAAAGTACTCGTAGTTTTATTCTTGCAAAATATTTTCATACTTGTTCTAGGTAAAGCAAATGTCAAGTGTGCGTAGAGTTGTATCGGTGGTCGATAGAACTTGTGGGAATATTTGTTCTACATTTAGCTCCTCGTTGGGTTCGACACTTATTTATCGAAGAAGGCTACAAACGATCCCCTATACTTGTGGGTTATAATCATAGATCCGTTAACATGTGGTGCTTGCCCCCTACCTTTGCTAGCCAAAATTTCCACACTAAGTAGAGATACTACTTGTGCATCCAAAACCCTTAAACCCAAAATCTTGTTTTGGGAGTCCACCATACCTACCTATGGATTGAGTAAGATCCTTCAAGTAAGTTGTCATCGGTGCAATAAGGCAATAAAAATTGCTTCTAAATGTGTTGGATCATTTAGTGTAAAAGAAAATTGAGCATTGTACGAACTTGTGATGGCAAAATAATAAAAGAGACATACTGCATAATAAAGGTTGCTATCATAAGGGGCAATATAACGTGACATCCTTTTGCACTAAGAGATTGAGCATACAACCAAAAAGCGCATGGTAACCTCTGCTTCCCTCCATGAAGGGCCTATCTTTTACTTTTATGCAAGAGCCAAAGTATTCTTCTCCATTCCTTTTTATTTTCTCCTTTTGCAAGCACCATGTGGTGAGGAAAGATCTAGGCACATATATCCAGTTGGATATGGGTGGGCATGTGTTATTATTGTTGACATCACCCTTGAGGTGAATACGTTGGGAGGTGAAACTATAAGCCCTATCTTTCTATGTGTCCAGTTGAAATTTTTTGCTCACGTGTATGCGGTGAGTGTTGGCTATCATAGAAGACTATATGATGGTTGAGTATATGGACTTGCCAAAAAGGCTCCAATCGTGACCCTTCCTGAAAAGATGATGAATTGTAGTTGCAAAGTTGACTGAGAACATAGTTTGTTGGTTTGCAATAGAGTTTATGCTTTATACTTCGATGTTGTGATGAATTATTGCTTGTTCATTAGAAGTTATATGATAAAAGTTATGTGATAAAGTTTTATGATAAAGTTTGTTGTTGTTACAATAATATGCATGATTCTTCTATGTCCGTATTTTTTTAATCGACACCTCTCTCTCTAAGCATGTGGACATTTTTTTATTTTGATTTTCGCTTGAGGACAAGTGAGGTCTAAGCTTGGGGAAGTTGATACGTCCATTTTGCATCATGTTTCCCTACTGTTATTTATAATGTTTCTATGCATAATAATGCTTTTTGGAGTATTTATAATGCCTTTTATCTCATAATATGCAAGATTTACATAAAGAGGGAGAATGCCGGCGGCTGGAATTCTGGACCAAGAAAAGCTACGTCAGAGTTACCTATTATGCACATCTCCAAATGAGCTAAAAATTTACAGAGAATTATTTTGCAATATAGAAAAATACTGAAGCAAATAACTACTGGAGGAGGCCCACCAGGTGGGCACAAACCACTTGGGCGCGCCAGGCCCCCCCAGGCGTGCCCTGGTGGGTTGTGCCCTCCCGGGGCCACCTCCAGTGCCTATCTTTTGGTATATATGTAATTTTGACCTAGAAAAAAAATTAGGAGGTGACTTTCGGGACGAAGCGTCGCCTTCTCGAGGCGGAACTTGGGAAGGAGCACATTTGCCCTCGGACGAGCGATACCGCCGGGGGAACTTCCCCCCAGAGGGGGAAATCGTCGGCATCACCAACAACTCTTCCATCTTTGGGAGGGCAATCTCCATCAACATCTTCAACAACACCATCTCCTCTCAAATCCTAGTTCATCTCTTGTGTTCAATCTTTGTACCAGAACCTTAGATTGGTGCTTGTGGGTGACTTGTAGTGTTCATTACATCTTGTAATTGGTTACTATATGGTTTATTTGGTGGAAGATTATATGTTCAGATCCATTATGTTATTTAATACCCCTCTGATCCTGAGCGTGATTATCATTTGTGAGTAGTTACTTTTGTTCTTGAGGTCACGGGAGAAATCTTGTTGCAAGTAATCATGTGAACTTGATATGTGTTCGATATTTTGATGATATGTATGTTGTGATTCCCTTAGTGGTGTCATGTGAACTTCGACTACATGGCACTTCACCTTATTAGGGCCTAAGGGAATGCATTGTGGAGTAGTTATTAGATGATGGGTTGCTAGAGTGACAGAAGCTTAAACCTTAGTTTATGCGACTTCGTATGGGGCTGATTTGGATCCAAAAGTTTAATGCTACAGTTAAATTTTATCTTAATACTTTTCTAGTGGTTGCGGGTGCTTGCGAGGGGGTTAATCATAAGTACGAGGTTTGTTCAAGTAAGAACAGCACCTAAGCACCGGTCCACCCACATATCAAATTATCAAAGTAGCGAACATGAATCAAACCAACATGATGAAAGTGACTAGATGGAATTCCCGTGTACCCTTAAGAATGCTTTGCTTATCATAAGAGACCATTTTGGCCTGTCCTTTGCCACAAAAGGATTGGGCTACCTTGCTGCATTTTTATTTACCGTTACCATTACTTGCTCGTTACAAATTATCTTGCTATCAAACTACTAGTTACCGACAATTTCAGTGCTTCCAGAGATTACCTTGCTGAAAACCACTTGTCATTTCCTTCTGCTCCTCGTTGGGCTCGACACTGTTACTTATCGAAAGGACTACGATTGATCCCCTATACTTGTGGGTCATCAATAACCAACAAAGTAGTCGCTTGGTATGTAGGTCCAGAATATTATCATGATCTAAGGACGCGAGTAGTCATTAACAAATAATATAATAACACCAATAACAAAGGGACAACATAATCTCATAGTATATCATAAGTTGCGCATGTCCAACACCATTGTTCTGCCAACAATGTGCTCTCATTTTTACCAGCATCCTTATTACTTTAATAAAACCCTACGGTCAGGAAAACATGATCATCACACAATACATGAGCTACTCTTAGGCGTGACACTAGGGATCTACTTGTTGATTATATTTCCACACATGCAACTGAGTTTTCCTCTAAATTTCACATTCGAGCATTATTGCAATTATAGCACGGAAATATAAACATGAACTATGAACATGGAAGTAAATATTTTTTATTGCCTCTAGTGCATATTTTCCACACTTTCTTGACTAATGTCTCAAACTTGAAGGAATTTCACTGTCGCTCTGTAGTCACCCTGAGTCAAAATTGCAGTTGTCTCACTATTTTTTGACAGAGTTTTACGTGCTCACATCTATAACACTATGCCTCCTTCTATACTCGTCATCTGCACCTCTGTCATGTACACTAAACACCATAAAATATACAACCATGTGCTCTTCAAGCTTCGACATTTTAGACTTTTCACGACTTTCTCAGATTCCCCATGGTCAACTCTTATCCATCTGACAAGTGAAAGTCAAATAGATCTAGTCACCAACATTAGTCTGGTACTCACAAACATTTCTTCGGCACCCTTCGCACGCTTTGTCTATCATTATGTGTGACCACATGCCTCACCGCTACACCACGCCGAGCCTCTCCTGTCCCGGTCAACTATCATGGGCCGTGAACCCATAGCACCTTAACCCCCATGGCAAAGAACCACAGAGCGTCACCAAATGATGTCGAGTTTCACATCTCTGTGGGACCACTGAGCTCCAGCCAGAACCAAGTGTTTCTCGCTTTATCCACTAAAAGAGGCTTTGACTCTATGACCCTTAAGTTATATCCTCTCCATCAACCGAGTGAAGCCTTCCGTCAGACTCCAGCTCCATCTTCAACATGACTCCATGGTGAATGACAGTCCACCCTCGTGCCTCGCTGACTTCAAGATCCCATGTGTACATCATCTTAACTCAAACCTGTGTTGTAGTCTTGTCTCAACACATAGACCCTCAGGCTTGCGCCCCTGTTGCCATGTCCAGAAGTCAGCCATCATTAGCATCATGCTATTATGTCATCCTCACTGAAATTACGGACGTCTTCTATTTCGGCCGACCTCCTAGTCGATCCACCAGACTGTACAGGTCGACCGCTGTAACGCCCGGATAATTAAGCTACAATAAACCCCTGTTAATGGTGCCATGTCATCATGTTACTAGTGCTAATCTTCGCTTGATCTAAATCGCAATTCAAATTCAAAACGAGTTTAAAATCAAAATTCAAATTTTGTCAAACATGAAAGCTAAAATGTTCAAAGTGTGGCAAATAATCCCTGGATATTTGTCATGTTGAAAGCCATATTTAATAAAGTATTTAAATACCTTTAAATGAATAAAACAGGGGCTTAAAACAAATATTAGATGCTTTTAAATAATAAACAAATATGAACATATTTCATTATAGTGCCAAATTGTATGTGTAACCTAATTACTAATACTAATTTAGGTGCCAGAACTATATTTTATAAAACTAAAATAAACAAAAGTTAAAAGAGAAAAAGAAAAGGAAAAGGAGAGAAGCCCTTCCCTACCCGACTGGGCCTCTAGCCCAGCTGGCCGACCCTAGGCCGGCCCACCTCTCCCTGTAACCTAGCCCTCCTCCCTCGATCCTCACTCCCCCCACTTCCCTCCTCGCTCATCCCCCCCCTTCCGACCCAATCTGGATCGGGGCAGCCAGCGCCGCCATTGCTCGACGCCGCTGCCCGTCGCCACGACTCATCGGACCACCTCACCGCTCGCCGACTCCGACCGTACCTCCCCCAACGGAACTCCCACGCGCCTCGCTGATGAACCTCTACACGGGGGGTATGACCCATCTCTCCCTACCCCTCTCCTTACATAGGCCGCGCCCTCGCCGCTCGTCCCGCGACCCTCCCCCCGCGCTCGCGCTAACCCAGTCCACACATCGGCCTCCCCGTCGCGCCCTGCTCTAGCCCGCTCGCCTCCCTGCCACGCCACGCCCGCACCTATGCCCACTACCGCTCGTGCGACCGAGCCCGCTCCTAGCTGCCCTGCTCCCCGCACGCCATGTTGTGCCACCCCGTGCAGCCGCCCCGCGTCGCCCTCCGTCGCCTCTGCTTGCGTCCTACCACGCGCGTAGCTGCCTCCCCCTGGCCTCGTCGGCTCTGTCCGCTACGGCCACCGCCCTCTGCCGCCCCCGCATGTGTCGTGCCGCTTCGCGCGCGCGCCCTCCACAGCCGCCACTGCCGAGCCTCGTTGGCCCCGCGTTGCGCCGCTGCCGCTGCCGCCGGCGCTCGCCTCTCGCCGCCCCACGCTCGCAGCCTGCGGGTGCTCCGCAGCCCGTGCACGCCAGGCCGCGGACGTTCACCCGGCGCCCCGCGCCCGCACCCCCGGGGCTCCGCCCCGTTTCGCCCGTCGCCCGCCCCGGGCCACAAACACGTGGGGCTCGCCCCCTGAAAAAAATTATTATTAAGTAATTAATTAATTAACTCTATTTACTTAACCTAATTACATAATTAGTATAATTAAACTATTAAATTAGTCAGTATATCAATGGCAGTGGGCCCCGATCGTCAGTTTGACCAGTCAATGCTATGTTGACTACTGACGTCATGATATGTTAGGCTGATGTCATAATTCTGTTTTTTTTGAATTAAATTAAATAATAACAATTTCAGAAATTGTTTTAAACTTCGAAAAATCGTAGAAAAATATCCGTAAATCAGATGAAAATACTTTATACATGAAAGTTGCTCAGAAAGACGAGACGAATTCGGATACGCAGTTCGTTCATCTGCCACACGTCTCTAGCATAGCAAACATGCAACCATTCCCCTCTGATCCATTTGTCTAAAAATACCAAACTTCGGGAAAACATTCCTCGATGTTTCCCCCCTTCGTTGGTATCGTGTAACACCGTGTTAGAACACCCCTAGTTCTGCATGTTGTCATGTCATACATCTGTGTGCCTTATATTTACTGTTTCTTCCTTCTCTTCTCTTCAGTAGACCACGAGACAGTTGTTGATGCCGCTGTGGTTGACTACGTTGTCAATGACCCTTGTCCCTTTTCAGAAGATCTTCTAGGCAAACAAACCCCCCTTGATCATTCTGATATCGCCCATTCCATTCTCTCTAATGCTTGCATTAGATTTTGCTACTGTAATTGATTGCTCCTATTCTGATGCATAGCCTGCTTTTGTAACATGCTCATTTGTACCTTACCTGCTTATCCTAAACTGCTTAGTATAGGTTGGTTAGTGATCCACCAGTGACCCCTCACCTTGTCCCAGTTGCCTCGGCTTGATGACCAATGACTCGATCAACGTGATCGATATCCAGAGCCCGACACATCACACCTCACCCGCCTTTGTTGCTCGAATCTGCATAGCTACTATCAAGTGCCGATGGTGATACCTCGTAATGCACTCCTGATGTTAACTCTGTAGTGTAGCTATTCGGTCGTGGTCATCGAGGGTGATTCCTCCTTCACCACTCCCGACACGACTCTGTCGTGCAACACCTCGAGTGTGAACCTCGAGGGTGATTCCTCCTAAGTTCACCTTGACAATTACATCAAGTGGATTCCATCGAGGGTGATTCCTTGGATTCTCGTTGTTGTTTTGGACACACGGTTACCTGAACTTTACTTGATACCATTGTTGAAGTCGGGTCGGTCCTAAGGGGTACCTGCGAGTTGATGTGAAAGTCAGGCGGGCCCAGAGAGCACCTGCGAGATAATTACGAGGCACGACCGGGCAGGTAGACCGGGTTGGGCCTAGCCCTTGCCATATTTTCTTGAGACGGGGCAACAGAGTCACATGATCGTGAGTCTCTGCTTGTCTCTGGGAGCTCCTAATACACTAAGGGTTTGGGTATTTGATCTGAGTTGGCCACTGGCCTATACGCGCTAACCACCACGCGGGATCAGTTATGGGTACTCTTCGTCGTACCTTTCTTCTGAAAGCTCTGTCAGACGTCCAGTTCAGCATTGCGGCACGGCTGGGCCGACGCCATCCATGATAGGGGTGGTACCTGGGTCCGCCCTACTCGCAACGACCCGGAGTGCAAAGGGTGATGGACCCAAGACCTCGGAGTGCTTAGGATGTAGACCGGCAGAGACCTCTGTGCGGAGCCTAGGTAGGAATACGACGTGTTTATCTTCCGAGGCCGGGCATGACCTAGGAAAGTGTGTCCGACAAGAGTAATCAAGCGTGTTGGTTAATGTGATGCACCTATGTACGGTAGTTATCTATTCGAATAGCCGTGTCCACGGTAATGAATGCTCAGAGTTGTATCCTGATCTATTACAACTAGAATGGATACTTGAGCCATGAGATGGATATGTTGGCTCCAGAATTGCTTTCTCGCAGGGAGTAGAGGAAGGATCTCTGGGTGTTTATGTTACAACATGCTTGTTAATTATAAAATGTTAGTCTGTACTCTTGTGAATACTGCAAGATGCTAGTCTTTGAGAGGCTGGGCCTTCCCTCTATTCTGGCATTCTGCAGTTCAGTCCACAGATACAACCCTTCCATTTGATACTGATGCATACTTAGTATAAATCTGATGCTTGCGAGTATTTTGGATGAGTACTCATGGTTGCTTTGCTACCTCTTTTCCCCTATACCTGGTTGTTGCGATCAGATGGTGGAGTCCAGGAGCCCGATGCCACCCCGACGACTGCTACTACTACATGGAGACCATCGACGACTAGGAGTAGTTAGAAGGTCCCAGGCAGGAGGCCTTGCCTCTTCGATCGTTGTTGCTTTTGTGTTTGCCTTCTTAAGACAGTCTTGTTTAACTTATGTTTGTACTCAAATATTGTTGCTTCCGCTGACAATTGTGTGTCGAGCTATGTATTCAGCCCTCGAGGCCCCTTGCTTGTAATATAAAGCTTGTATTATTTTGATTTATATTTAGAGTTGTCTTGTGATATCTTCACATAAGTCCCTGATCTTGATCGTACACATTTGCATGTATAATTAGTGTATGATCGAATCGGAGGCGTCACAAGTGCCTTGTATGTCTGACCCTAGCCAAACTTTCCTGACTGCAATCATGCTCCACTTCGCACCGTATTATCCCACAAAATCACCGTGCATTGAGTCTCATACACACATTGCCACTTTGAGACTTGTCCCAAACACCTTGGCAGCGCCACGGTTTCTCATGTTTGTAATCGTACCTAGCCAATATGCATTTTGACCACACGCACGTCTGCACGTGCGTAGTCTTTTGTATGTGTGTTAATTAATTATTTTTTAAAATAAATTGCATGCCACGCTCATGAATGGTTTCTTTCCACGCAAACTTTGTAAAGCCATGTGCTTATGGACATGGAGTTTCTGTTCCCGAACTCAAATGCACCCATCTTAATAGTAAATTGGATAACATAATACAAATATATGTTCTTCTGCAACAAACATTGTTGAATGTTCTGCATTTGTATAAATTTTCATGAAGAATTTTTTTAACACTCTGGGTAAAAAAAACAAAATCATGTTCCAAGAAAACTATCTTTGAAACCATTTTGAATTGATCTTTTTCCCCTTTTCCCTCCGCGCGGGCGGCTCCGGAGGCCCCAAACCCTATCCCCCAAAACCCCTCCCTCCCAGATATCCTCTGGCCGCCGCTGCCGCCGGCGATGGCGGTGGTGGCGTCGCCCGGCCGCCAAAGTCGGCGGGCGTGGTCGGCAAGCCCTGACGGGTCTCCATCGCGCGGGGGATGGGCGTCATGCTGGGCGGCGCGAGTGAGCTTCTTCGGTGCAGTGGTGCACAGCAAGGCGAGCAGCCGTGCGGCGGAGCGCGGTCGGGAGTCCGCAGAGGAGGTGCAGGCAGCCAGTGCGGTCCGGAGGTGCAAGCACGGGAGATGGAGGATGCGACGCGGCACGGACATGGAGGCGGCGGCGGAGCAGCGCGTGGCGAGGTGAGCGGCATGGCTGCCTGGAGTGGCGGTCGGGTCCTGCTACAGTGGCTCGAGGAGATGAGAGGCCTCCTGGTGGTGTCGGTGATGCTGTTGGAGGCGGATGCGATCTGGATCTGGATCTGGGGTTCAAGGTATACCCGGGGCCCTTTGCTGCCGTGCTGGGGCTCGGGACTGCGGCAGATGCATTGCGGCCATTCGGGAGTTGGAGCTTTGGTGGCTGCAGGAGGTGCAGTGGTCTCTAGTCGTGTTGGTAGTGAAGGTTGCTCCAGAGCTGTGGGTTCTTGGCTGTGCGGGTGGAGGAAGTAGGGTTGCATGCCTTCGGCTGTGCCGGTTATCGATGTTCGGTGTTCCACCACATTATGATCTCAATGGCAAGGTGTTGTGGCAGCGACGGAGTGCCTCCACATGGACAGTGGCCACAACCTGGTGGGCAGGGATGGACGTGCGTGACATTACGGATGAAAATCCTGCCCGTCTTCGGTCGGTGCTGGCAGCGACGGTGCCTGTGGGTGTCATTCTTCTCCTTGGAGGCGTCGCGGAGGTGTGTCAGCATCGCCCCTCTCTCTCGCATTGGATTGATGTCTCTAGGTGAAAGCCTTAGTTCATTTTCGGACCGAGGATGGCGGCATTTCGGTGTCGTTACTCTATTGGGAGCATCGTGTGAGGAGACACGGCTTGGAGGTTCTGCGTTACGGGTCTTTGGTGCTTGCTGCTAGTCCAAGTGGATCTTCATCGGCGCAACGTACGTCGGTGCCGGAGAATCTAAGGCAATGGCTTTTTCTGGACTAACAAAGTCCCGCCACCCACTCGCCATCACCATTTAGGCATTCATGGGTGGTTGGTGCGTCGGCAAGGGAGGTCTGGTTGCAGTTATTGTTCTTTGAGGTGACCGGTGTTGGTTGAGACATGGCTTTGTTGTTCTGCTTAGGGCAGGTTCCTTGCGTTGCGTTGTGATGTGTGTGGTGGCTAATCTTTTGATTGGACCAGGTGTGTCCTACACTTGCTATTCGTTGTGAGAGGTGGTCTCTTATAATTGTCTTCTGCCTTCTATAAAAATATGGTACGCCGTGGCGTACTCTAAAAAAACATTTTGAAGTATTGATTTTGTTCATTTTTCCAAGACCTCCATGAATGTGATTTATCACAAAAAAATGCAACTAGGAAGAAACCTAGCAATGTTTATTGTCAAAAAAATTAATTTGTTTTGATTTTACTGTTTATGGAGGAGCATTTGAGCTCGGGGTTCGAATGGCACTTTCGTGTGCTTCTTGGTCTCTTTGCTAATTTGTTTCTTGGGACTTGCTCCAAGTTTTTTGTTCCAAACAAATCTTCACTTAGCAGCCTGTTTTCGTTGGCATGCACGTTGCACTGCAATGATCTCATGGTGGTCCACCTAAATATACAACACCTTGTGTGTGCCACCTCCAGGCAATGTGCAACCTCCCTTCCCCTCGCGCTAGCTTTTGGAGGGCCCATATGTCTTTCGATGTATGCTTATCTTCATCGACGACAGTTGATGTTCTGGTGTGCAAGTCTTATGGGACCTTTTCTGACTTTCTATTACAATACGTTTTTCCTGACTTCAATGAGGGAGCAATGACGATGGCACGCCTTCAGTTCTCTTCAATCCTTGTAGTGGTCGCTAGGTGGTCTGCACACATTGACATAATTCTATTTACTTCTAGTGTTCTTTCTACGGTGATGATTGAGGATGAATAGATCAAAAACATATCCATCAAAAATCTTTTCAAAATTCAAAACATGTTCATGAATTGGAAATATGTCCTTAATTTTGTAAATTGTGTGCGGATTTCATTTTTTTTCCTAAATTTGAGAAATGTTACAGAATTTAGAAAAATGTTTTGAACTTCATAGAAAAACAAGAATTTGAAAAACGTTCCTAGATTTCTAAAAAAATTCATGGATTTCAAAAATTGTTCTAATTAAAAAAATCATGATTTTAAGAAATATTCTTGGATAAAAATATATCGTGAATTTAAAAAATGTTCATGAATTTCAAAAAACTATTCAAGAATTTTAAAAAAATCCTAGATTTTAAAAATTGTTCATAAATTTTTAGAACTGTTCTGAATTGAATAATGTTCATGATTATGCGAAATCTTCGTGTACTTCAAATTTGTTTGTGAAATTGGAAAAATATTTGCGAATTTCAAACAATTCTCCTGGATTTCAAAATTGTCCACGTATTTGGAAAAAAATCCAGAATTAAAAAAATTAATGATTTCCAGAAATGTTCTTGGATTCAAAATTTGTTTGCAAAGACCGAAAAAATGTTTCCAGAATTGAAAGAAATGGTCACAAATTGCAAAAGGTGTTCCCAATTTATAAATATTATTCATGAATTTTAAAATTTCATCCAAATTAAAAAATCACTATTTTGAGAAATGTTCCTGGATTTCAAATTTTGTTTCTCAACCAAAATGTTCCTGGATTTTAAAAACGGTCTGAGAATTTAGAAAAATGTTCCAAATTTGGAAAATAGTTGACTGTTTTGAAAGAAACAAGAAAAAATAAAAGTAAAATCTTCAAAAAAAAAGAAAAAAGAGGACAAGAGACACAAAGCAAAAAAAAAGGCAAAAAACAAACGAACATGCCGGCCGTCACGCGCAGGCTTGAATCCAGTAACGAGGTTCCTTCAATGTGCACTGTAGTTTATCTGTAGGTATGGTTCCCCTTGTGTGTTTTTTTGTTTTATTTATTATTCACTGGTTTTCTTCAGTTTTCCTTCATTTCTAAAATTTGCTCTAGTTTTTCTTCGTTATAGGTTCGTGTAGGTCTGATTTTTTACGGTTTCCCTTTTCTTTTTCGTTTTCTGATTTTCCTTAGTTTATTTGTTTCCTCACTTATTTTCTTCGGGTTTCCTTTTTTTCATTTTGTTGGGGTATCTTTTGTTTTCTCATTGTTTATTTTTCTATTTCTTTATTTCTTGTTATACTTTGCTTTTTTTTGTTTCTCTTTTGCTTTTCTTCATTTTCCGCTTTTTTGCTTTCCTTTTCTTTCTTTGTAGTTTTTCTTTTTCATGCATGTCTTTTAGTGTTACACAATGTACATTTTTAGAGCACATGTGAAACATTCTTATGATACGTTTTGGTCATCTTTCAAATGCATGATGTATGTTTTTCATATACTTGTTTTGAACACTTTTTTAGTACAGGTTCCAAATACAAGTTGTACATTTTTTTAATGAATAATAAACAGTTCTTTAACCTACAGAAACACTTTTTATGTTGTATAAACAGTTGTTGAAATTTCACAAACATTTCTTTGAAACGCCAGAATTTTTCTTTAAAATGTCACGTACCTTTTTTAATGTTACAAAACATTTTTTTTTACTTTATACAAAACACGTATTTTACATTGTATATTTTTCTGACAATGTTAGAAAACATCTATAAGCTTGTCAAACCTTTTTTTAATGACAATGTGAGGTAGATCTTTTTGAATGTGTCAAACATATTTTTTGAATAATGGGAATATTTTTATATTTTTTATAAACATTTTGAAAATGGCACATACATTTATTTGAACGTAGTACAAACACAGACGCTCATACACTCATCCCTATAAATGCACACACACCTCTAAGAGACTAAGCCGACACATTATCTTGAAATTAATGAAGTCGTCACAGATTACTTGATAGTCGATGAGAACGTCTTCTTCCATTGAATGCACACATCACCGGAACCCACCAATGCCAAGTGTAGGACTTGAACCCTGGTGGGTTGATTCCACCACAAGGAACCTAACCACCTAAGTTATGCTCTGTTCTCTACATATTTTTTTATGATGTGAGATTTTTAGTGTAACAAAAAAAATTGTACACATGATTAACAGTTTTTTTACGCATTTAACATTTTTCAATACATTATTAACATATTTTTAATTTCTATGTTTTTTTGTATTATATGTATAAATACTAGGAACATATACAAAAAATAAAGAAAAAGGAAAAGAAAACTAAAAATGTGAAGAAAAATGAAAAACAAATATTCATGCAGCGCGGCGCGGCAACTGGTTTCTTGGTCGCCCCAGTTTCCGCTCCTTGCGGCGAGTTGTTCGTAGGCGTCGCAACGAGCAACACATAGTCGCACCCTTATTAGACTGCCGCTGCAGCCTCGCCTTTTTTTTCCCAGAGTAAAAACACCACCAAGCCTCCAAAGTATGGGCCGCTCTAGTCCACCAGCTGGCCGAGTACGCCTTAGCTCTTGGTGCACCACACTGCGTAGCACTCTGTCTGTTGTGCCGTTGTCCTGCGATTCGTCACCGCTCCAGCCGATTTCGATCGAACTGATCAAATTTAACAAAGACATGCACCAATGCCCCGCTGCTCACAATCTTCTTTTTTTTTTTTTTTGCGAGTGAAAAAATTGTATTACTCAACCATCAAAGTTACAATCAGCAAGAGCCAGCTCAACCGCAAAAGAGGGTCCCGATCCTAACCAAGTCATGATCCTACCCTCTGAGCGAGCAAAATTTGCTAAACTATCGCTAATTTTGTTTTGCAGACGGCTCACATGAGTAATACAAACCTCACGAAGGGAACTGAGATATCTAATCTCATTAACTAAAGAAGCATAAATGGATCTCTCTCGATCTCTGTCTTGGATCATCTTTACTGCTAGTAGTGAATCCATCTCCACCACAACCGGAAGATCACTTCTCTGAACTGCCAGTGATAATCCCTCCATACAAGCGCCCAGCTCCGCCTCCAAAGCTTCACGGCATGAGAAGAAATTCCTGCAAGCTGAGAATATGATCGCTCCCTGAGCATCTCTCAGTACCATGCCTGCTCCTGCACTGTCCGGAGCAAACGATCCATCCGAGTTTAGTTTCACCCAACCAACTGGCGGTGGTGCCCATGGGGGCGTGGGCTTCCCACCCTGAGCTGGATGATTTAGAAGACTACGATCATAAGAAACAACCGTTTTTCCTTTCAGCGGATCCATGTTCGAGTTCATCTTAATGGCAATCAAGGACTTGAGGTAGCTGACGAGAAACTTCATGGACACCCCAAGAGGAGGTGGGTTCTTCTGATGCACTATCTCACTGCGGATGTACCAGCAGCGCCATAATGTCATAAGTAGCATACTCCTTTCAATATCCATTAACGGCTCCAACACTTGGAATAGCCATTCCTTCCCAATATTTCTGACCTGATGAACATCTGGTAGTCTCCAAACCTCTGCCATATACTTCCATAGCTCGCGCGCTCTAGGGCACCGGCATAGTGGATGGAAGTTATCCTCTGGTTCCATACCGCAGATTGGGCACAGACTTGTTGTCTCAAGTGTTCTCTTGTTCTTATTCCTCCAGGTGGGTAGTGAATCTGTAACTACCCGCCAAGCAAAGTTACGGACAGTAGGTGGTACTTCAACAGACCAAATGAGTTTCCATACAGATCTTCGGCCATCTGGCATCAAACTTGAGGCTGTAGCATTGGCCCTGTATGCTTCCTCAAAAGCAAAATCATAAGCACTTTTTTCTGTAAAAACACCAAGTCGCCCAGGTCCCCAAGCTAGTATGTCATCATCTAGCCTCGGAGATGCTCTGACTTTCAGAATTTCCTCAACATCACACGGCAAAAAATAATTCCTCAACAAGTCCACATTCCATGATCCATTACCATTCAGCAGTTCAGAGACATATCGAATGCGGCAGCATCCTTGTGAAGCCACTGGTTTGAACGAATAAGGTCTCGATATCCAGTTATCTCTCCACACTCTAATGCTTGCCCCATTGCCAACTCTCCACACGAGCCCTTTCTTTAGAAGATCTAGTCCGTGTACTATTGCTTGCCAGGTAGGAGAAGCATTGCTTGGGAAGACAGTATCCTCAATCGTGCCCTCCGGGTAATACTTTGCTTTCAGTAACCGAGCACACAAGTTGTTCGGCCTATCAATGAGACGCCAAGCTTGACGGGCCAGGAGCGCTTGGTTAAAGAGTCTGAAGTCGCGGAAACCCAAACCCCCTTTGCATTTAGGTTGAAGCAGAAACTCCCATGCCTTCCAGTGCACTTTCCTCCGTCCTCTTTTCGAACCCCAATAAAAGTTTCTGACCATCCTCGTCAAGTCATCACAAACTGAGTATGGAAGTTTAAATACACTCATGATGTATGTAGGAAGTGCTTCGGCAACGGACTTGATCAGTACCTCTCTGCCAGGCTGCGCAAGACACCCATCTCCCCACTGTAATAACCTCTTTGTGAGACTTACTTGCACATTCTAGAACCGCCCTTTAGACATGTGTCCATCTTCTGGAATCTTCTTGTGCGCCTGTAGCAACGCTTCTGATTGCTTCCCGAGTTTGGATGTATCCCAATCGACCCTTCGTTCACATAGGGCCCCTCACCGACTTCTCATGCAAAACCATTGTTATTTGTATTTTTGTGACTTTCGTAAAACTTTTATTCATGATATCATTAGTTAGAATAATGTGATGTGTATGTCGATCTACCGAGAATCAAACAATCGCATGAGACAGAACACATAGATTTATTAATGAGATTTACCCATAATCAGGTAATCCCGAGGCATGACCATGGTCACTCCTCCCCTTGATGCCGTTAAAATATGGCACACTCGTCATTTGGGTACCAGCACAAGTCATTAGATCCCCTACATACATGTGCTATTATATTGGCATATATTAACCATGTCTAGCCCATATTATATGAGAGGCCTAGGGTGGGACGCGGATTTTTGGCTCCTGGGTGCTTCACCACCCTATATGTAGATTAAATTTGAAAAACAATACCAGGAAAGTTCAAGAAATACCAGGATTTCTGGATATCAAAGCTGGGTCCCTAATCTAATATTGTGCGAAGTTTCGCAAGATAATGACATTCGTGGTACTCTCAGTAAAAAGACAAAAAAATTCTATGTACAAGAAAAATGTTTGGATGGATTGTAGGTTGGATTTTATTTTCTTCGTCACGGATACATTTTTTGGTTTATTTTCAAGAGACTTCACAGAAGAGTAGATTGGACACCCAGATTTGATATCCCAAGATTCCAGTTTTTTTTAATTTTCCTGGTATTTCTTGAATTTGATATTCATACAGGGGGTAGAGCATCCAGGAGCTCCTGTGCATTTTCCGCCTAGGGTGCATATACATGGTCTACAAACACTGGTAGAGGATTTCTGGCACGCAAGTGTGGGCGCCCACGTGTCCCTAGTGCTCGCTTTTTATTTTGGCTATCAGTTTTCAAAGTTTTGTATCTTTACAAAAATTCTAAATTAAGTTCTGTTTTTATATTCATGCTTTCGGTGACCAGCGCTTTCAAACAAGATCCATTTTGAATATATTTTGATGACTTCTAAACAAATATGATAAGTTTTAATGTTGAAACTTAGTACGAGCGACCGATAAAAATCAATTATTTTGTGTCGGGACTGACAGAATAAATTGCTTAAAATTATACCTCTGAAACTGGTTGAAACTTGTCAGTTTTAGATGCAAAAACAAGTTTCATCATTTAAATTTCTTTTTCCAGGGATTTTCTTTTTTATTGTGCCCTTGCACGGGATTGAACTACCGTGCGAATTGCCAGGCAAAACGAGCGGGCGGCAGGACTTGTCAGGTGAGTGCCCCGCACTCACTTGCCCCTGCGCATTTCTGTACAAACAGTACAATTGTAATCCGTCTTGTGCATAATTTTTGACACACTTTTGACATATCTTTCTTTTTCTTTTTTTCGTTGCAGATTTCGGGTTTATTGGGGTTTTCGGCTTTTGCTTGGTTTTTCCTAAGCTTTGGTGAACAACATTTTTTTCCTTTTTCCTTTTTGAAAAGAAACATTTTTCAATATGTGCTTCTGTGAGAAGTATAATTCTGCTTTCTCTGAAAAAAGAAAAAACACAACATTTGTTTCTGCGAGAAGCATAATATGTGTTTTGCGACAAGCACAAATTGTGCTTCCGCGTGAAAGCACAACTTATGGTTCAGAAAACATAACTTGTGTTTCTGCGAGAAGCTATAGGATCGAAAGTATGTCTAGAGTGGGGATGATTAGACTACTTTGATCAAATAAAAATTTATCATTTTTCTAATTTCAGTTGTAGGCAAGTTTTAGCAATTCTACCAAGTCAAGCACATCCTACACATGCAAGTCTAAGATTTGAGTAGCGAAAAGTAAAGACTTCGCATATGAAAGTAAAGGAGGGATCGCAGAAATGAAATGCAATAAAGACACAGTGATTTTTGTCGTGGTTCTGATAGGTGGTGCTATCGTACATCCACATTGATAGAGACTTTAACCCACGGAGGGTAACGGTTGCGCGAGTCCACGGAGGGCTCCATCCATGAAGGGTTCACGAAGAAGCAACCTTGTCTATTGCATCATGCCTTACGCCCACGAAGGACTAGCCCCACTCGGGTAGATCTTCATGAAGTAGGCGATCTCCTTGCCCTTACAAACTTCTTGGTTCAACTCCACCATCCCTTGAAGGCTCCCAAGTGACACCTAACCAATCTAGGAGACACCACTTTTCAAAAGATAATACATGATGTTGTTGATGATAAACTCCTTACTCTTGTGCTTCAAATGGTAATCTCCCCAACACTCAAACACTCTCTCACAGATTTGGCTTTGGTAGAAGATATGATTGAATGTAAAGCTATTTGGGAAAGGCTAGAAATCAAGGTTCAAATGATTTGATTGGAATATCTTGATCTCAACACATGAATAGGTGGTTCTCTCTCAGAAAATGAGCAATCGAGTAGTGGTTCATTCTGATGGCTCTCTTAGAGAGTAGGTGATGGTGGAGGGGTATATATAACCTTCACCCAAAGATTCAACCGTTACAAGTCTTTGATCCAACTCGGTGACACCAATCAGCAATTCTTGGTGAGACCGACTAGTGTAAAGGACTTGACCGTTGAATGTTTCGGTGCGACCGATCAGAACATCTCGGTGAGACCTAAGTGCAATGGCTAGGGCAAGACCTCGTTTTGGTAGTTCCGATCGTTTCATCTAGGTAATTCTGAAATGAAGCAACTTCACTACAAAAAATTGGTTAGGCCATCTCGGTGGGACCAAGATCCGTATCAGTTGTATCGAAATGTTAGGGTTTGGCATGTGGCAATGTATGGGGTCATCTCGGTGGGTCCGGATAGGAAGATCTCGGTGGGACTGAGATGGACTTTAAGGGTTTTGGAAAGAAGTGAAGTGGAGGAGTAGTTGACGATTTTTAAGCAATATCACTAAGCACTTTGAGAAATTGAGTCATGGTCAAAACTTCAACCCCTTTTAATAGTATTGGCTCTCCTATGGAGTCAATGCGATCTTGGATCACCTAACAAAAAATGTAGAGTCTTGTAGCTTTGCCAATCTTTGTCCTTAGCATTTTAAGGGGTCCGCAATCACTAGTACTTGCCATGCCAATCATTGATTGAGCATTATATCAATGACTTATATGTTGTTATTAATTACCAGAACCACCCGGAGATTAGTTGCACTTTTAGAAAAGCACATCATGTGCTTATGAAAAGCACAGATCTCATTGTTTGCTAGATTGACTAAAAGTGAAGGTCCCTCGTGCAACTACATTGTCAATGCCTTGAGTACAACATGAGTTGCTATCTGGTTGACGGTATCTATCTTCTGTGGGATACCTTAGTCAAGACCATCTTTGAGCCAGTTGGTCAGAAAAGAGCTAACTTTGCCAAAAGACAAGAAAGTGGTAGAAAGGATGTGAAGAGGGCACTAGGAGCTCCCCATTCCTGTTTTGCAATTTTTCGTGGACCTGCTAAACAATGAGGTTTGGAGACCTTGTGGGAGGTCATGACATGTTGAGTGATCATGTACAACATAATCGTGGTGGATGAGGGCGGAGATGCTGCCGGAACTCTGAAATTTAAGAATATGAGTGATCTTATCGAACTTCCACATTATAATCCGGACATGTTTGATGATTTGTCCAAATGCATCAAGAAATTCGGCATCGAGCAACTCATAAGTACCCTAAAAAAGATTTTATTGAGCATATGTGGGCGGATAAAGGGAACAACTAGAACAGATATGCGAGTTGAATTCAAGTTTAAACTATTTTATTTCAAAACTAAGTTAGATTATAATATTTAAATTAGAACTTCTGTCGCATTTGCATATTTTCACCGATGAAAATTTTAGTATACTATTATTTTGAGGTCCTCGCGGACTTGAAAAAGTAGAGATAAATGTTTAGGGGATAGGGTTAAATGGGCGCCTACCGTATTGACCGAATCCAGACCGGGCTTGAAGATGACCTAAAGGTGGTCATAGTAGGGTAACTTAGTTAATAACATAACACACCTCAAGGCATGTTTGCTTATGTGACAAGTAGTTAATAAGGAGAGAGGTGTTTGTGATAACATAATACGTTACCGCAACATAAGGTTGGCCATAGTGAGAGTAACTTAGCTAATGACATAACGCATTTCAAGACAAGTGTGCTTATGTGATAACCCACAAGTATAAGGGATCATTTGTATCCTTTTTTGATAAATAAGAGTGTTTAACCCAATGAGGAGCTATAGGCAGAACAAATATTCCCTCAAATTCTATCGACCACCGATACAACTCTATGCACACTTAACGTTTGCTTTACCTAGAACAAGAATAAAACTAGAAGTACTTTGCGAGAATAAAACTATGAATAAACTGCAAGATAATAAAAGTAGATAGCTTTTGTCATGCAAGGAAGTCATTTGTCCCTAGGTGATTGATAACTAGACCGGTGATCATTATTGCAATTTTATATGAGGCAGAAGCATGAGCTAACATACTTGTCGTACTTGGATCATATGCACCTATGATTGGAACTCTAACAAACATCCGCAACTACCAAAGATCATTAAGGTAAAACCCAACCATAGCATTAAGTATCCCATACGCAACAACTCCCTGACTCGGGTATGTGCTTCTGTCACTCACGCCACCCACCATAAGCGAATCATGAACGTATTGCAACACCCTACAGCGGGGACACCTCACGTTTGCACGACATGGAGAGCACCATAGGACAGCACCAAAAAAATATACAACTCAAGCCAATCATGATCATCTATCAACCCATAGGACAAAAGATATCTAATTAAACATCATAGGATGACCACATATCATTGGATAATAATATATAGTGTTGAGCACCATATTTAAGTAGATATTACAGCGGGGAGAAGAGGTATTACACCACTACATAGAGGGGGAGAAAGTTGGTGTTCACGGTAGCAAGATTGTTGATTTAGATCACCGTCACGATCCTTGCCCTCGAGGCACTCCAGCGCCACCGGGAGAGAGGGGGAGAGAGGCCCCCTATTTCTTCTTCTTCCTCGGCCTCCTCCCTAGATGGGAGGAGGGTTCCCTCTCTGGTCCATGGCCTTCATGGCGGCGGAGGGGCGAGAGCCCCTCCTAGATTGGATCTATCTCTCTGTTATATTCTATTTCGCATTCCTGTTTTCTGGCCCTTCACCGTTTCTAAAATGCCCGGAGATCCGTAACTCCGATTGGATTGAAATTTTTACACGATTGTTTCTGGATATAAGCTACCTTGCACCCGAGATACAACCCCAACCGACGTACGGGGTGCCCATAAGGCACCAACGCGCGCCAGGGGGGAGGTCGCGCCCTGGTGTCTTGTGGAGGCCGTGGGCCTCCGTTTGCGTTAATTCCATCTCCCAAAAATCACATAAATTCTAGAATAATTCCCCATAAATTTTATCGCATTTGGACATTGTTTGATATGGATATTCTGCGAAACAAAAAACATGCAATAAACAAGAACTAACACTAGGCACTTGATCAATATGTTAGTCCCAAAAAATAGTATAAAATGTTACGAACAGTATATAAAAGTTGTATAATATTGGCGTGGAACAATAAAAATTATAGATACGACAGAGATGTATCATTATGTAGCATGTAGTTAATGAGGAGAGAAGTGTTTGAAAGAACATATATATTACTATAACATAGCGCAGCCCAACGCAAAATGAGTCCACAATTTAATAAATGCAATCTCTATGATACTACTTCTATGTTACTTTATACTATGAAGAAAATAATATAGACTAGTATCATATGCATGACACTAGTCTAAATTACTCTCCACTATTATGATGGGAGTAACTTAACGATTAACATAACATATCCCAAACCAAATTTCCTTATGTGACAAATAATTAATGAGGAAAGATGTATTTAGAGTATTATGTTATCATCACATAACGATTTCTAAGAAAAGTTGATCTACAAAGTAATAAATGCAACTATATATGATATTATTTGTATGCAACGCTGACCCTCAAACCGCACGTATACGTCTAGACCGCGTTGCCCGGATTGCGGAAGCCATCCAACGCCGCCTGTATCGGTCTGCAGGGCGGTCCAGACGTATTTTCTGCTGCAAACCGGAGACAAATGTGGGGGCTTTGCGGGCATCCGAAAAACATCTAAGCCCGCTCTGATCGCACTGGCACGCCCAAACCCCTCCTCTCTTGCCTCCACGCGTTCCCGCCTGGCACCAGTTGCCCGCATTCATGCCATTATTGAGAGGTCACTCCACATTGAAGACGACTGGTGGCAGACGCGACCTCTCACTGCCTCTGCCATTGAAGTTGTGCACCGATCGAGGGCGTCGCCCACTGCATGCCCAGCAGAACACACCTCCTCGCTCCATTCTGACGCCTCCATAAACCCACGTGGAAGCTGAGGAACCTACCCCGGCCACACGTCCGTTCACGAGTGGGCCGACACTAAACACAACGTCAGGTAAGCTCCTCCCGTCTGCCTACTATTTAAAGTAGGCCAGACGTCGAGCAAAAATCGAACCACTTCGGCGCTCTTCATCTCCTCATTCCACCATTTTCTCCATCCTTTCGATGCCATCCGACATGCAGGAAGAGCAGTTCTCCGGCATAAAAGTCGGCTGGGTGGCCCACCAAGCCCACCGGATACGAGCGAGGTAGCTCGCTGCTCCACCTCCCTCGCCTTGCCTAACAAAGCAAGTTGTCGCCCCAGGCCGGCGTGTGCTTGAGCATCTCGCCGCTCCAAGCCAGCTCGCGGAGGAGTGGCGAGTTGCACAGGGGGAGCACGGTGGCACGGGCATCGTGGCTGCCGTGGAGGATGCCGTGTCATACCGCCCCTCCCGTGCCTGCGACCGCGTCATCTAACGTCAACGCGTCCGTAACCGCACCCTACCGACAAAGAAAGAAGCCAACTGTACAGATATCGACACGGCCTCCCGGATTCTACTTTTCCTCGATGATGCCGGCGGGCACATATGTGCTTGCCGTCACCTCGTCATGCAGCATGAATTTCATTCGGTTTGTTGAAAAAGTCTTTGAAATGTACATGGGCAACATGGGCTGGCGGCCTTCCGCATCCGTATCCGCAGACTGATCCTCCTGTCCGCGGATAGATGTGGGAGGAAATTTACGGCTCTTCTTTAAAGATGCTCTAAAAATAGCAACGTATGACTAGCCTAATGACAAGACAAAATGAGTCTACATCTTAATAGAAGGTTGACATGACACCGCACATATATGAAGGTAACATACTACATATGCATGTTACTGGCCTCTCCGTGTTACTGGCCTAAGGGTATCTCCAACGCCGACTGACAAACCTTCTGCATGCGTCCGGACAACGGAAATCATCCAACGCAGTCCTGTATGGGTCCGCGGCGCTGTCCGGGCGTACTTTCTCCCGCAAACCAAAGAAAATGTGTGGGGATTTGCGTGAGTCTGGACCACTCTCATGCCCGCTTCTGACAGCCCTGGCCCACCCAACCTCTCATCCCTCCCCCACATGTTCCCACCCGACGCCAGCAGCCCGCATTCAGGCCGCTGTAGAGCGCGTCTCTCCACATTAAAGACGACTCAGGGCGGACGTGTTCTCTCACTGCCTCCGCCATTGAAGCGGCGCGTCGGCCAAGGGCGTCGCTCGCGATGCATCTCTGGTATCCGCGCATGTTCAATGCCGGAGACGTGTGACTGGACGGGATGGGACGGGACGGATATTTACCACACCCGTTCAATGCCTCGTCCCTCCATGTGCCACCATTAAGCAGGCTCACCAGCCGAGAAACCCACTCTGGTGACGCGCATTGACACACCTGGACGCCTCGCCTCACCGGAATCTGCTATTTAAAGGCGGCCACACCCGGCTAACTCTACACCACAACACAAGCCGCTCCACAGCCTCCTCCTTTGCACTGCATCCGGCATCACTACAGGCGGTGAAGCTGTGGGAGAGCCTTTTCACGGAGATGAAGCACGCCGTGGCCGTCCTTGCCGCCGCCTGACAGAGCCGCCGTGCTAGGCGGATTGTGGCCAGCTTGCCGGCCAGCTCGCCTGAGGTCTCCGACGACGAGGACGACACCATGATGGAAAGGGGCTCCAACGACACCACCCCGACTCCCGCGCCTCTGTACACGCCGACTTCACCATGGAGCAGGTGCAGACGCACTATAACGGCGCCATGGCGGAGGTGCAACATGCACCTTTGTCGGTGTTCCTGCAGGTGCAGGAGGAACAACGGTACAACATGTTCCTCCTGGAGCAGCACCGACACGCGGATGGTCAGATCTACGGTGAGCGCAGGAGCGAGGATGCCGTGGCAGCCATGGTCGCGGCGGACCCCAACTTCGTCGCGGAGCAGCGTGCCATCTACATGCCGTCTGCACTCAAACCATCGCTCGCCAGAAAGCGACAGCCGTGGAGGCGCAACTGCAGGCGAGCGCGCAGGAAAACAACGCCAGCTTCGCCTCCTACGCGCTGCCGACGAACCATCAGGCGGCCCGGTGGGACGACGACAGCGCCGACGCCACCATTTCCATCTTGGACCTCACGTCCACCGGTGACAGACAGGTCGCAGACTCCTCTGAGGATGAGTAGGCGACGGGAGGCGACAGTGCCTTATGTCCCATGTGGGCCGGTCCATCTCACATGTTATACTCTTCCTCGCTGGAGACCACACCTTCACTTCACGGGCCTTATCGCCGGTGTTCATAGAGACGGCGGATGGTGGAAGAACGGGCTTGGACGCCGGACACCGCCGCCATAGGATAGGTTTAGGATCGGGTTGTCTTTTTGTTCTGAATGTTTGAAATGTGATGAAAATTCGTCATGTTAGTATAAAATCCATCATGTTATATGAAATCCGGTCGTGTTTGTACGAATTTCACTCAATTTGTTAAATAAAAAAATAAAATGTATGCGGTTATGGTTGAATGACATTGGACATGGGCTGATCTACTATCCGCGGACAAATGTGAGAGAAAATTTACGAGGTGGTGTTGGAGATGCCTAACGGAGCAGTCTCTGCGGGTAACAACGCGTGGCAGGCAGGTGTGAACTCGTGGCCTCGAGCTGTCGCGCACAAGGTGAGCACCGATGTCGACGCGTAGATCTGCAATATATTCTCGCATCAAAATCACGAAATGCCATCCTCAAAAAAATTCACGAAATGCCCATGTCCATGTGCGACTCGCCTTGGAACGCACCGAGACGATTTTTCTTTTATTTTCAAAGCAAAGGCTCTGCTTTGCTTACTCGGCGGTCGTCGTTGCCGTATTGAATTCGTCACAAACAGGAAGGCGTGGCACGCCACAGCACACCCCACGCTTCTTCTCTTCTCGGCACTGTACTCACTGCACCGCGAGATGATGACAATCGGCGTTCAAAGATATCACCGATTCGCCTCGAGAATTTGCTCCGCTCATGGGAACTTTGGGAGCGCTCTTTCCCGGTCTTGGCATGGCACTGACGGCGCGGGCCACCCGTGAATGTGAAGAGGCAATTGCGGCGGATCGGGACGCGTAGCCGACGCTTGATGCAGAGCGCGCCACGTTGGCGCCCTGGACCACGGATCTTCAGAAAGCCGACAGGTCACAGGCAACGCCGGTTGCTGGCGTAAGCGCACGCTAAGCACTGTAGTGTATTTATGACGTTTTTCTTCTTCTTCTTCTTCAGCTGTCAAGCTTTCCATCGACAAAGTTTGCAATTGCCGTCTCACCGTTTTAGCAATTGTGAGGAGTCCACTAAACCACGATTAGAAATTGCACAAACTATCAACGTATTGGTTGATTATATGCATAGAACACCTTGTTGCACAAGACCTGACATAGAGCATCTACCGCTGGACTTTGCTAATCCGGTCCCTCAAACGCCGGGCAGTGACCGGGCAATCCTCAAATCTTGTTGTTCACATCCGTGTATCTCATATCCGATCCCTCATATCCATAGTAGCATGCAATGTAGAAAAAAAAACGTAGATCATCACACAAACATAGAATCGGACAAGACAATGCACATTCCGGTCACCAGAAGATCACCGATGAATGTCCAAAAGATCGTCAAAGTTCACATAATTCACATAAGCTTAAACTACATTACTAAAAACTAGAAACTGAAGACGGAGACGACGGAGATTCACCACTTCCTCGCAGGCCCTTTGCCCTTCCGCTCGATGGCGCGGCTGTAGGCGTTGGCGGCTGGTGGCGGATTGTCCGAGTCGTCGGAGGGGGAGCCGTCCGAGTCGTCGTCGTAAGAGAATCGGAGAGGATGGCTAGCCCTTTTAGCTGCCAGACCTCCCTGTCCCGCTGCCGCTTTAGCTTCACTAGCCGAGCCGCCTCCGCCGCTGCCTCCGCCGCCTCATGCTCGGATTGCTCAATGGCAATCTAGAGCGCCTTGGTGTTCTTTCGCCGGAGCCGCCAGATCCAGCTCGGAGTCGGAGCGGCTGCCGGAGCTAGACATTGTGCTGGACTCGATCGAAATCGTTGCGGGGAGTGGAGAGGACGGAGCGAGAGAGGAGAGTGAGTGAGCTAGGATTGCGGAGCGATGAACCGGATGGGGTTTTTTGTGGGACGTCAGTGGGCTCGATGGTGGGCCGGCCTTGTCAGGCGGATGCGCCCGAGCATGCCCAAGCCACCCCATATCTGCCCCACATTTTGGGCTGGATATGTGGGGTGCCAGTCAGCCCGGGCGTTTAATACCCGTTTGAGGCGTTCGTCTGGGTCAAAAAATCGTGACTGGTCAATGATCTGGCGGGCCGGTTTGAGGCGCCCGACTGCCGATGCTCTTATTGTTGTAACCTATTGCGCCTAGCTCTAATCCATATTTGACTATATTTGTTCAGAAACGTAGCATGCAATTTCAAAAAAAAAATCCTATGCTCATGCAAGATCTATCTAGGAGATGCATAGCAACGAGAAGGGGAGAGTGTGTCTACGTACCCTCGTAGACCGAAAGCGGAAGCATTTGACAACGTGGTTGATGTAGTCAAATTTCTTCTCATTCCGACCGATCAAGCACCGAACATACGGCACCTCCGAGTTCTGCACACGTTCAGCTCGATGACGTCCCTTGAATTCTTGATCCAGCAAAGTGTCGAGGAAGTAGATGAGTTCCGTCAGCATGATGGCGTAGTGACGGTGATGGTGAAGTGATCCGCGCGGGGCTTTGCCTAAGCACTACGAGAATATGACCAAGAGTGCAATCTGTGGAGGAAGGCGCCGCACATGGCTAACAGATGTTGTTATGTCCTAGGTGCCTCCCCCCTCATATATATATAGGTGGGAGGAAGAGGGAGCATCCAAGGGGGGCACCCCAAGTAGGTCGAATCCTACTTAGGGTTCCTCCCCAATTCGGACCCCTTTCCTTTTTCATCGGAGGGGGAAGGAAAGAGGAGGGAGGAGAGAAGGAAGGGGGAGGCCGAATCCCTCCCCTTCCTTCTATCTTTCTCTCTTTCCTTTCTCCTCTGATGGGGCCCATATGGGGGGCGCAGCAGCCCCTGCTGGCTGATGTGTTTCCCCTGTTGGCCCATTAGGCCCATATCTTTGCCGGGGGGGTGCCCGGAACCCCTTCCGATGACCCGATATGTACCTGGTACCCTTCAGAACACTTTCAGTGTCCGAATACTATCGTCCTATATATCAATATTTACCTCTCGACTATTTCGTGACTCCTTGTCATGTCCGTGATCTCATCTGGGACTCCGAACAACATTCGGTCACCAAATCACATAACTCATATAATACAAAATCATCATCGAACGTTAAGCATGCGGACCCTACGAGTTCGAGAACTATGTAGACATGACCGAGACACCTCTTTGGTCAATAACCAATAGCGGAACCTGGATGCTCATATTGGCTCCTACATATTCTACGAAGATCTTTATCGGTTGAACCGTGATGACAACATACGTTATTCCCTTTGTCATCGGTATGTTACTTGCCTGAGATTCGATCATCGGTATCTTCATACCTACTTCAATCTCGTTACCGGCAAGTCTCTTTACTAGTTCCGTAATACATCATCCCGCAACTAACTCATTAGTCACTTTGCTTGCAAGGCTTCTTATGATGTGCATGGCCGAGAGGGCCCAGATACCTTTCTGATACTCGGAGTGACAAATCCTAATCTCGATCTATGCCAACCCAACAAACACCATCGGAGATACCTATAGAGCATCTTTATAATCACCCAGTTACATTATGATGTTTGATGGCACACAAGGTATTCCTTCGGTATCCGGGAGTTGCATAATCTCATAGTCAAAGGAATATTTGCAGTCGACATGAAGAAAGCAGTAGCAATAAAACTGAACGATCAATATGCTAAGCTAACGGATGGGTCTTGTCCATCACATCATTCTCCTAATGATGTGATCCCGTTCATCAAATGACAACACATGTCTATGGTTAGGAAACTTAACCAGCTTTGATTAACGAGCTAGTCTAGTAGAGGCTTACTAGGGACACAGTGTTTTGTCTATGTATCCACACATGTATAAAGTTTCCGGTTAATACAATTCTAGTATGAATAATAAACATTTATCATGATATAAGCAAATATAAAATAACAACTTCATTATTGCCTCTAGGGCATATTTCCTTTAGTTTCCCACTTGCACTAGAGTCAATAATTTAGATTACATTGTAATGATTCTAACACCCATGGAGTCTTGGTGATGAGCATGTTTTGCTCGTGGAAGAGAATCAGTCAACGGGTCTGCTACATTCAGACCCGTATGTATTTTTCAAGTCTCTATGTCTCCCTCCTTGACTTGATCACAAATGGAGTTTAAGCGTCTCTTGATGTGTTTGGTTCTTTTGTGAAATCTGGATTCCTTCGCAAAGGCAATTGCTCCAGTATTGTCACAAAAGATTTTCATTGGACCCGATGCACTAGGTATTACACCTAGATCGAAAATGAACACCTTCATCTAGACTCCTTCATTTGTTGCTTCCAAGGCAGCTATGTACTCCGCTTCACACGTAGATCCCACCACGACGCTCTGCTTGGAACTGCACCAACTGACAGCCCCACCATTCAATATAAATACTTATCCAGTTTGTGACTTAGAGTCATCCAGATCAGTGTCAAAGCTAGCATCGACGTAACCATTTACGATGAGCTCTTTGTCACCTCCATAAACAAGAAACATATCCTTAGTCCTTTTCAGGTACTTCAGGATGTTCTTGACCGCTATCAAGTGATCCACTCCTGGATTACTTTGGTACCTCCCTGCTAGACGTATAGCAAGGCACACATCAGTTCTGGTACATAGAATAGCATACATGATAGAACCTATGGCCGAGGCCTAGGGAATGACTTTCATTTTCTCTCTATCTTCTACAGTGGTCGGGCATTGAGTCTGACTCAACTTCACACCTTGTAACACAGGCAAGAACCCTTTCTTTGACTGATCCATTTTGAACTTCTTCAAAACTTTATCAAGGTATGTGCTTTGTGAAAGTCCAATTAAGCATCTTGATCTATCTCTATAGATCTTGATGCCCAATATATAAGCAGCTTCATCGAGGTCTTTCATTGAAAAACTCTTATTCAAGTATCCTTTTATGCTATCCAGAAATTCTACATCATTTCCAATCAACAATATGTCATCCACATATAATATTAGAAATGCTATAGAGCTCCCACTCACTTTCTTGTAAATACAGGCTTCTTTGAAAGTTCGTATAAAACCATATGCTTTGATCGCCTCATCAAAGCGTAGGAGATGCTTGCACCAGTCCATAGATGGATCGCTGGAGCTTGCACACTTTGTTAGCACCTTTAGGATCGACAAAACCTTCTGGTTGCATCATATACAACTCATTTTTAAGAAATCCATTAAGGAATGCAGTTTTGACATCCATTTGCCAGATTTCATAATCATAAAATGCGGCAATTGCTAACATGATTCGACAGACTTAAGCATCGCTATGGGTGAGAAGGTCTCATCATAGTGAACTCCTTGAACTTGTCAAAAACCTTTCGCGACAAGTCGAGCTTTATAGACAGTAACATTACCATCAGCATCAGTCTTCTTCTTGAAGATCCATTTATTCTCTATGGCTTGTCGATCATCGGGCGAGTCAACCAAACTCCACACTTTGTTCTCATACATGGATCATATCTTAGATTTCATGGCCTCAAGCCATTTATCGGAATCTAGGCTCATCATCGCTTCTTCGTAGTTTGTAGGTTCATCATGGTCTAGTAATATGACTTCCAAAACAGGATTATCGTACCACTCTGGTGCGGAACATGCTCTGGTTGACCTACAAGGTTCGGTAGTAACTTGATCTGAAGTTTCATGATCATTATCATTAGCTTCCTCTCTAGTCGGTGTAGGTATCACGGGAACGGTTTTCTGTGATGAGCTACTTTCCAATTCAAGAGAAGGTACAATTACGTCATCAAGTTCTACTTTATCCCACTCACTTCTTTTGAGCGAAACTCCTTCTCTAGATCCATTCTTAGCAACAAAGATCTTGCCTTTGAATCTATGGTAGAAGGTGTACCCAACAGTTTCTTTTGGGTATCCTATGAAGACGCACTTCTCCGATTTGGGTTCGAGCTTATCAGACTGAAGTTTTTTCACATAAGCATCGCAACCCCAAACTTTAAGAAATGACAGCTTAGGTTTCTTGCCAAACCATAGTTCATATGGTGTCTGTTGAGGATATAACTACTGACTGTAAACCGCCCAGGAGGGGCCGGTTCATGCTCAACCATACTGAAGCCCAGGAAGACAAGAAGATGGCGCTTTACTGATAAGGCTTAGAGGCCCGAAGCGCAGAGGCGGTTTAGGGCCCATAGTGGTAAACCATCATAGTTGTATCCTTGTACTGTAAGTTAGGGAAAGGGAGAGACCAAGCTGAACACTTGTATGAGTTGGCCTTAGGACTCTGTAAACCGGTCGGGCGTCAACCTGCGTATATAAAGGGACGACCCGACGGCGGTTCAGGAACAACGGACAACAACTCGAGACTCAGGCAAAGCGTATTTGCTCCCTGGTCATCGAAAGCCCAATAATTCCATCACAACTAGACGTAGGCTTTTACCTTCATCGAAGGGGCCGAACTAGTATAAACTCTCGTGCCCCTTGTCCGGTTTAACCCCTTCAGGCTAATCTCGTTGCGATGGCTCCATGACTAAGTCCTTCCGCTAGGACATCTGACGTGATATTTCCACGACAGTTGGCGCCCACCGTGGGGCTATCGCACGATGGTTTTGAGTTCTTGAAGGGCAGCTTTGAAGGACTCAAGGGGTACGTGGTTGGCCGGATGACCAAGAGTCTTCGCGGCAAGCTCTACATCGACGACGCAGGATGGGGCCCCGAGGCCGGCTTAATCGAGTACGGGTACCGGGTCCCCTTTGGCGGAATTCACATTTTCATTGGCAAGATCGGCGAACCGGGCCCTGAGCAGGACACCTCCACCAACCTCATCGAGACGGCTCAGCATGCGAGTCCTGCCCAGATTCAGCCTGCCGTGAAGCGTACGTTCGTAGGATTCATCCATGGAGCAGAATCTGAACCGGTATCCGATGGTGAGACGATCGTCTACTCAGATGGTGAATCGTCCACTGGCGAAATCGAGTCGCTATACCAACTTCACGATGGCCGGTTTGAGGGATACTCCGATGGCGACAGTATTCCGGGTCCCCTTGAACCGCCAAACCGGGTCGCGATCTTCATGGCCGGTACGCAGCCCATCGTGCAATCTTCATCTACAGCAGCAATGGTCTCCGGATCGGTAGCCGCGGCAAGAGGCCCGGTGCACCGGCCGACTCAAGTTCTTGCCAGTTTACTGGACGATTGGACGACATTGTTGACCACAGCGGTAACTCCAGAGACTCAAGTTCAGCATAATGCGGATGTTACAAAGTTAAAGGATCAGATAGTTCAGGCCAAGGCGGACTTGGTGGCTGAGGAAGCCAGGATGGATGAAGAACGGGCCGCTTTAGATGCCCGATCACAGGAAATCCAGGCACAGAATTACCGGCTTACGTTGGATCAGAACGCATCAAACGAAGTTATGAGAAGGAAGTACCGGTCTAGACTACCGCAAATTTATGAGGGTCTGAATCTCTTTGGTACACCAGGAGCTGGGCCTAGCAATCCGGTGGGGGTAAACCAGACCGAAGCACCTGGGGCAGTGTCAGATCAGTCGCGGGCGATGGATCCGCCTCGACGGACGGACAACCCGCCGCAATATGTAGCAACACCACCGGGTCACTTTTGGAGCCCCCTGGATAACATGATTGCGGCAGCATCACGTTTGGCGGCTATTCGATGGAGGGTGATTCATTAGCAGCAATTGAGACTCGACGAGCCAGGGATCTTCTTCAAACTGTCGTTGTTCAGCAACATGCTTATTCCTACAGCCGAGATAGAATACATTCAACCCCCCGTCCAAGAAAGAGTTATAGTAGGCACATAGATGAGCCGGCCGTGTCAAGCAGCGCGCGGCATCGTGATGCCCCTCGAGGGGCTAGTCCGGCGAACGGCGGTCGGAATGCTCAGGACATGGTGGATAATGGCAGAGCACGAAGGGAGGCCGCTTTAGCGGCACAGTATGCAGGTCATCATCAACCCGCCCTGGTTCAGCCAGTGGCGTCAGTAGAACGAGGGACCGAGCATGCCTTCAGCTCCTGTGGAGTACCGTGTCTCATCCCAGCCCTCCGGAATGTGCGATTACCCAAGGATTTCAAGGGTCCGCGCAAGGTGCCTAACTATACCGTTGATCAGCCCCCGAGGCATGGGTGGAGAGTTATGAGATGGCAATGGAGATGCTAGATGTGGATGAAGCGGCGTGTGTAAAATACTTCACCATGATGCTAGAGGGAACGGCTCGCACCTAGCTGAAGAGCCTGCCTGCTAACTCAATTAGTTCATGGGATGAGCTGAAGGCCAAGTTCATAGAAAACTTCAAAGATACATGCAAGCAACCTATGTCTATTGTAGATCTGGCGGCTTGTGTTCATGGAGAGAATGAGTCAACAACCCATTGGTACGCCAGGTTTTAGAAATTTTACATTCATCCGGCCACATCAAATCCGGATACAGCAATTGTGACATTGGAGGGCAATTGCCGGTTTAAGTCATTAAAGATGAAGTTGGGACGACTCAAGCGCCACTGCAATGATATGGGAACACTTATGGCAGCTCTAGCTAAGTATGCTGATTCTGATAATACCAAGGACCCTGATTCTGATGAAGAGAAACAGGAGAAGGGAAAGAAGAATGTCGGTTCAAAGTGGCAGCATAATCAGGCGGGCCATGGAAACAATGGTAAGCGTAAAATGGACAATTCCGATTTTGTGGCTAACACCAATGTGCAGGGTAATATGCAACGTCGTAGGGGTAAACCACCCCAGTGCGGTGGAGGAATGAATCTGGAATGCCTGTTAAACCAACCCTGCCCAAAGCACGGGACAAAGGAGGCTCCGGCCGCACATCTTTGGAAGGATTGCCACATCATGAGGCAATTCAAGAACTCTGACCTTTTCCGTTATGATCAGGGTCCACCTGGTGGTTCTGGTCCAGGATTCCATGGGCCGGGTTACGGTGGTGGCGGTTCAAGCTCAGGGTTTCCGAATAATCAGGGCAATCAGAACAATCAAGGTGGTAACCATCAACAAGGTAATCAGGGGAATCAACAGCAGTCGGGTTATCAGAGCAACCCAAAGCAGTTAAACGGGGGATAGTATCATGTCTTCACTACTAGCTTGTGCAAGCACGATCAGAAGCTCCATAAAAGGGCAGTGAACTCTGTTGAACCGGCGGTGCCCCGCTATCTACGCTGGTCTGAGCAGCCTATTGTCTGGAGCAGGGAGGATCACCCGCCCCGGGTTGACAATCCGGGTCACCTAGCTTTGGTGGTTGCACCTCAGGTGGGAGGTTATAAGTTTACCAAGGTACTCATGGACGGAGAGAGCAGTATCAATGTCTTGTACTATGAAACCTTCCAGCGTATGGGGTTGACAGATAAGAACCTTAGACCGTCAAACACCATTTTTCACGGAGTGGTGCCTGGTAAACCGGCTTACCCAGTTGGTAAGATAGCTCTGGAGGTGGTATTTGGAGATGATCATGATTCAAGGTCTGAGACGCTAACCTTTGAAGTGGTCAAAATCAGAAGTCCGTACCATGCTTTATTTGGACGACCGGTTTATGCTAAATTCATGGCAAGGCCGGGTTATGTTTATCTACAACTCAAGATACCGGGTCACAAAGGGACCATTACGGTTCATGGCAGCCGTAAGATTGCTCTGGAGTGTGAGGAAGGTGATGCGGCATATGCTGAATCGGTTTGTGCAACGGAGGAGTTAAAGTTTTATAAGGACAATGTTGATTCGACAAACATGACTTCCCTGAAGAAGCCCTCTATAGAACATGATCCGACCCTAAAGTTCAAACCGGCTGATGAAACTAAACTTGTTGATTTCGTTCCTGGCGATTCATCCAAACAGTTTAGTATCAGCACAAATCTAGATCCAAAATAGGAAAGCGCGCTCATCGAGTTCATCCGTGAGAACCGGGACATTTTTGCATGGAAGCCTTCTGACATGCCAGGTGTACCGAGGGAACTCGCTGAGCACACTCTCAATATTGATCCCAAGTTTAAACCGGTCAAACAGTTCCTTCGCCGCTTCAACGAGGAACGACGCAAGGCCATTGGAGAAGAGGTAGCCCGGTTGTTGGCTGCTGGTTTTATCATTGAAGTATTTCACCCAGAGTGGTTGGCTAATCCGATGCTGGTACTTAAGAAAAACGGCACTTGGCGTATGTGTGTGGATTACACAGATTTGAACAAAGCTTGCCCAGCTGATCCCTTTGCCCTCTGGCCCTCGTATTGATCAAATCATTGATGCTACGGCGGGTTGTGAGCGTTTGAGTTTTTTGGATGCTTATTATGGTTATCATCAGATCAAGATGGCAGTTAAGGACCAGGAGAAGACAGCTTTCATTACTCCCTTTGGAGCCTTCTGCTATGTGTCTATGCCCTTTGGGCTCAAGAGTGCCCAGGCGACTTATCAGCGTTGTGTGCAGAATTGTCTTCATACTCAGATTGGGCGCAACATTCATGCTTATGTAGATGACATTGTGGTAAAGTCCAGGAAGAAGGAGACATTGATAGAGGACCTCAAGGAGACCTTTAGCAATCTTTGGGTTTATAAAAAAATGCTCAATCCGGACAAGTGTGTTTTTGGTGTTCCAGCAGGCAAGCTCTTAGGCTTTCTGGTGTCTAACAGAGGCATTGAGGCTAATTCGGAAAAGATCAAGGCGATTACATCTTTGGCTAAACCGGTGTGTATTAATGATGTTCAGCGACTGGCGGGTCATATTGCGGCTTTGAGCTGGTCTATCAGCCGTTTGGGAGAGAAGGCAATTCCTCTGTATCAGATGTTGAAGAAAACAGACAAATTTGTCTGGAGTGATGTGGCTAATGCGGCGTTTGAGGACTTAAAGCGGCAGTTGGTTGAACCGCCAGTTCTTGCTGCTCCGGTTGATAAGGAGCCACTGCTGTTATATGTGGCTACTAATGCCTGGGCTATCAGTGTCTCCATTGTGGTGGAGCGCAAGGAGGCTGGGAAGGAATACCCGGTTCAAAGGCCGGTTTACTATATCAACGAAGTGCTCATTGATTCAAAGCAAAGATATCCGCATTGGCAGAAGCTGGTGTATGGGGTGTTTATGGCAAGTCGGAAGCTTAACAGTACCTTCAAGGTCATCCCATCACAGTGGTCAGTTCTGCTCCTTTGGGGGATATAATTCAGAACAGGGAGGCAACTGGCCGGGTTGCTAAGTGGGCTATTGAGCTTGGGCCACACGGTTTGAAGCATATGCCTCGCACAGCCATCAAGTCCCAGGCTCTTGTGGATTTCATCAATGACTGGACCGAGTTGCAGGCACCAGAAGACAAACCGGACAGTACATACTGGACTATTCACTTTGACGGGTCCAGGCAATTGGAGGGATCGGGGGATGGAGTTGTCCTTACTTCCCCTCGAGGTGATAAAATTCATTATGTTCTTCGTTTAATGTTCCCTTGTACTAATAATGCAGCTGAGTATGAGGCCTTACTCCACGGTCTTCGAGTGGCTAAGGAGATGAACTTAAGCCGAGTATGATGCCTTGGAGATTCTGATCTGGTGGCTCAACAAGTTTCTGGTACTTGGGACTCTAAAGATCCTCTCATGGCGGCTTACCGGCGCGAGGTGGACATTGTGGATGGTCACTAAGGGATATCAAGTGGAGCACATTGATCGGCGCAAAAACGAGGCAGCTGACGCTTTAAGCCGATTAGGATCTCAGCGTAAACCGGTGCCGCCCAATACCTTTTTGGATGTCTTGCATAACCCGCCGGTTCAACTGCCCACAGAGGAGGACCTTGCTATTCCTGATCCGGAGGCACAGTTGATGGCCGCTTTACATACTATTCCGGATTGGACGGTTCCATACTTGGCGTATATGAACCGGGGCGAGTTACCACCAGATGAAGTTCTGGCCAGACAGATAGTCTGGTGATCCAAGTCCATGACAATCGTCAATGGCGAGTTGCATCATTGCAGTGTTTCAGGGGCATTTCACCGTTGCGTTTCTCCTGAAGAAGGCCGTGAGATTTTACGCGAGATCCACGAAGGAGACTGTGGTCATCACGCCGGTTCAAAATCCTTGGTGGCTAAAGCTTTTCATCATGGTTTTTACTGGTTGATGGCTCATGCCGATGCTGAGGACCCTGTAAAGCGGTGTGATGCTTGTCAGAAGTTTTCACGCCGAGCTCATGTTCCGGCTCAAGAGCTATGGATGATCCCAATAACTTGGCCGTTTGCTACTTGGGGGCTTGATATGGTGGGTCCTTTTAAGCGATCCACAGATAAGAAGACCCACCTCTTGGTGGCGGTTGACAAATTTACTAAGTGGGTTGAAGCGGAGCTAGTAAGCAAATGTGACGCAGCCACGGCGGTTCAATTCCTCAAGAAGGTGATCTTCCGTTTTGGTTTTCCACATAGCATCATCACGGATAATGGCACGAACCTTTCCAAAGGTGAGATGGAGGAATTTTGTCAACGAGAGCACATCCGGCTTGATGTAGCGTCCGTGGCTCACCCCCAGTCTAATGGTCAAGCTGAGAGGGCTAATCAGGAAATTTTAAAGGGTATAAAGCCCCGGCTTATGGTCCCTTTGAAGCGGACGTCGGGTTGTTGGGTGGAAGAACTACCATCTGTGTTATGGAGCATAAACACCACCCCAAACCAATCTACAGGTTATACGCCCTTCTTCATGGTCTACGGAGCAGAGGCAGTTCTCCCCAGTGACATTCGTCATGACTCGCCACGGGTTGCCAATTATGTTGAAGCGGACAACGAGCAAGCACGTCAAGAAGCACTGGACCTGTTAGATGAGAAACGGGACATGGCATTGGCTCGTTCGGCGGTTTATCAGCAAGATCTGCGGCGTTATCACAGTCGCCGGGTTAGAACAAGAACCTTTCAAGAAGGCGACTTAGTGCTCCGGCTCATCCAGGATCAGACCGATATGCACAAGTTATCCCCACCTTGGGAAGGGACCTTTGTGGTCAGCAAGAATCTGCACAACGGATCATACTACCTCATTGACGTTCGAGAAGACTCACGCGCTTCTGAGGAGGAGACCCGGCGGCCGTGGAACATAGCTCTCCTTCGGCCTTATTACACTTGAGTTATAGGCTCTTCTTATGTACATATTATGACAATGTATATATTATGATCAATATAATAAACCGACATCCTTGCTACAAGGAGGGCCTCTGCCGTTCTTCCAATATTTCTTGGTTACAAGGGGGCTTCTGCTTCTAAAGCGATGACCCGTTTTGTCCATTAAACCGGCTATTATGCCATCATACAGCTTGGGAGCTTCACACCCAAGGGGCCAAAGAGAGATTTGTTGCTACAAGCACGACTCAAACATAGGCACCCATTAAGCACAGCTCACAAAGTTACTTGGGGGCTCTTTGTGTAAAGTAACAAAGAGTTTGAAAGGACCCTTGTAACCGGGTATCGACCCTCGGCTTGGAAGCCTGGTGTATTCACCTAAAATCCCGGGTTAACCTGCCTTCATCAAGTAAGCCACTCCTATCCAGGTAATCCTGGCATGACCCGCCGAACGTTTGTACTCTCATTGAGACCCTGAACTTGTCAAAGTTAAAACGAGGATTGGTTAGTTGGAGGCCCATCTTAAAAAGCTTTGTCAAATGGTTTAACTCAGCGGCCTGGCAGGCCACGAAAAGCCTCGAATTTGGGCCTGACAGCCCTCGAAAAGCCTCGACTACAAGTTTTATTTGCTTTCGCTTTTTACAAGTTTTATCTTTATTGATCAAACTTTCCAAGTAAAACAGCGTCTTTCGACCCGGCCAGCCTATATGTCTTCATCTCAACCCGGTGTTTCTTAACCCGGTGTGGCTTATAGTTATCATCTGTTAAAGCATATAATCAATTGAACCGGCATCTTTCAATCCGGTCGGGCTTTGATTACATGTTGCCTGTATGATCTTCCGGTGTTCATCAATTCCCGGTATGGCTTATTATGCACCAGCATAATATGGTGGGTACCTTCCAACACCCAAAGTTTGGGTTTTCACCCTTACTAAATAAGTTGGCAGAACAACAATAGTGATTTAATATCACAGGTATGATATGATTCATATTTCAGTACCTTATCACCTGTATGAGGATTCTGTTTCTGTGTTGGGTATCATAACCCGTCCGGCGGTAAACCGCCAGGACATGTTTAAGTGTTTAACATGCAGATAGCAGGACCCATACAGCATACCAAGACAAATAAAGCATAGCAATATCATGCTGGATTAAAATATCAAGTGGCATCGCACAATGGCAGCAGATCAAAGTATGCCAACTAGCCTATTACAAGGCGCTTTAAAGCCCAAAATAATTGATTTTTTTACACAGAACACAATCTGTGAATATTAACCCAGTTGCCGGATTAAGACTCGTTGCCGGGTTGACGAGAGGTTGATGGATCTTCTGGTGTCGGTTCAGCCTCCTCCTCCCCATCCAGTGGCTGGAAGTCAACAGTGGTCCAGTCAATCCGGGTTAAAGCTTGAAAGACAGCCTCTTCACTTATAAGTTCGGACGGATCAACGTCAGGGGCATAAGTGTGCTTACGGATTGGGGGGATAAGATTTTGCACTTCCTTCACAACAGTGTCAATCCGTTGGTTGTTGGCATCATAGAAGGATCGATGAACAGTCAAATTAGCCTCTTCCGCCAGTTGACTCGCCAAAGGATGCATCTCCTTTGTCAGGGCTTTGAGGGCTTCATTATCAAATTCTGCCCCATTTTCTTGTTCACTAGGAAAGCCCTTGGCAATATCAATTGGATCCAGGTCAGCCATCCATGCTTTAGCTTGCGTAAGTGCCAACAAAGCGCCAACCCTGGCAGTGGATCGCTTCATCTCTTCTATCTGCGCCAGCGTCGTGGATAACCTTGCTAGAGTGTCCTTGATCAATGTTGGGGCCGGTTTGTTGTATGAGACTGCACAGATAGCCCGTTGGGCACCGGTATACAATTGCTCTATCAAAGTATATGCTGCCTTCAGCTTCATCCGCATGTCAGATCCCAGATGAGCAACACGGCCACCTATAATGGTTTAAGATTTTGATGTTAAACCGGCAATTTCAAAGATGGTTATTCACGAAATTGTGATAAGAGTATTTACCAAATATTGCAGGGGTCATGACATTTACTTGGCGTTTCAACCCAGTCAGCTCTTCTATCACCGGTTTAAGAGCTGACTCGGCGTCTTCAGCTCGCTTCAGTAATGCAGTCTTTTCAGTTTCCCAATTGGCACGTTCAGTCTTGAAACTGTCCTTCAGTTGTTCCATGGCTGTTAAAGCACCTTTCAGCTCCTCTTTAGCCTTGGAAGTCTCGGCTTGTTGGAACTTGATATTATCTTGAAGATCAGCAATTTGAGAACCTTGGTGATTTATATCAGCCTGCCAGTCAGATGAGGAGCATGTTAATATTTTTATCAAAAGTCCCAAGCATATAACAAGTTATACACTTGGCACTTGGGGGTTAATGTGGATTGCTTCTTTACTACTGATTGTTTGAAGTCCCAAGGATCAATACAAGTTTTAATCTTGGCACTTGGGGGCTAATGTGTGTTTGATCAGAAGATACACAGGCAAGGGAATTAACAAAAATACATTATAGAACATAAAAGTCCCGGTTTATCTTCAAGAGATAAACCAGCCCTTGGGGGCTACTCAATCGAAGTGTTCTTTATCTTTAAAGTCCCGGTTTGTCTTCAAGAGACAAACCGGCCCTTGGGGTCTACAATGTAGTGAATATACAGAACAAGGATGAAAGTGTTTGGAAGATTACCTCATAGCGCTCCTTCATCAGATTCACCAAACCGGCCTCATAATCTCGGCTTGTGTACAGCCGGTTCAGGAATCCGGAATGAAGCTCCTGGGCAGAAAGGTTAACATAGCTCGATAAATCGGTCTTCCCTTTCCCCTTGCCCATGGCAGCAAATTCCTCCTTGGCAGTATGTTTTGGTAAAGCAACCGGATTGCCTGGGACGGTATGAGCAGTACCGGTGATAATAACATCATCATCGCCACCTTTTGACGGGCTGGGCGGATTGATAATATCCCTGGCTAGGCTCGGCGGATTAACAGCTGGGCTTGGCGGGTTAGCAGCTGGACTCGGCGGATCAGCAGCTGGGCTTGGAGGCGCAGCATGCGGACTTGATGGATCAACATGCGTAGCCGGGTCATCTTCCGGCGGATTAGCATCAGTGGCTGGATCTTGCAGGGTAGAGTCATCCATGACAACATCAGTATCTCTACCAGCATCTTCTGGGGTCTTCTCTGGTTCAACTTCATTAGTGGGCCCGCTGGTCTTGGCTTTCTTGCTCAGTCGGGCCTTGGCACTACAACATCAAAACAAAATATTAGTATGGTAAACCGACGGATGATGGAAAAAGCTAAAAGGAAGTATGCTTATCCAGCGACGGCCTTGAGGGGAGGCAATTGCGTGGTTGATGAATTGCCAGATGAAGAGCTAGAAGTTACCTGATAATTTGAATCAGACAGATTAAGTGGGTAGCGGAAGCAATCCGCCAAGGGACAAGGTTTATTAAAAGAGGAAGAGACCTCTCGACGACGTTTCCGAGGTGGAGTGTCTGGTAAACCGGAGGAAGTGACCTGTTGGCCACTATGCCGGGTTTTGCAACGACCTTTATGTTGCTGTGTCTTCAAAGAAAATTGTGGATCCAAATGAGCAAGAGGGTGAGAGCGTTTTACTTTCCGAACTGCACGACAAAATTTTTGAACCGGCACGTTATCTGAACTGGAGGAAAGGGAGATTACCTCAACATGATCAGCGCGGCTGGCTTCCGCATCGTCCTGAGAACAATCATTGTTAATAAGGTGTACAAAAAATAAGCCAAGGGAGTCAAGTTCTACCTCTTGGTCTGATTCTTCAATATCTTCCGGCAGATCAGCAGATTCGCCGGTCTTCTTTTTGGCCGCTTTCTTTATAACTTTGCTCTTGGCACGAGGAGCCCTTGCCGATTTGTCTGAAGCCTTCCTTTTCCAGAAGGATCTATTGGCCTGTAAAATTAAACAAAGGTTTATTATAACAATGTTAAAGCGGAGGCGGATCAAGAAAGAACAAGGTTAAAATCTTTACCGCTGGCGATTTGTTGGAGGAGTAAAAAGGGGCCAGCCCAGTTTGGCTGCATGCAGCGATCGGTTCATCTAGCATCTTCTTTACAGATTTAGTGACTTCATCATCGGTCATTTCTATCTCATTTAAACCGTTGGGGATCCTTGGCATTGCCGGTATACTCGTGCATCAATCCGGAGCGGCGGCTTAAAGGAAGGACATGCCATGCAACCCAGCAGCGAACGAGGTCAACACCAGTCAAATTGTTGGCTAGGAGAGCCCGGAGCCTGGCGAGTTGAAGTGCATAAGCCTATCGCTCCTTGGCGGTGAGTCGTTGAGGCAGTGGATGGCCATTGCTAAGGCGGTGAGTGCGGTAACCCGGCAAAGGATTTTCTCCAGCAGGAGCAGTGTTTTGACAATAGAACCAGGTTAGATTCCAGTCTTTCAGATGGCTGTGATGTTTGGCGTGAGGAAAATCAACTTCTTTCCTCTTCTGAATCGACACACCACCAAGTTCAGTATTGGGGCCGTCACATAACTCAGTTTGGCGGTTTAAGTGGAAGAAATCCTGGAAGAACTCAACAGTTGGTTCCTCTTGAAGGTAAACTTCGCAGAACACTTGGAAGTTGCATATGTTGGACACAAAATTTGGTCCAATATCCTGAGGATGGAGTTGAAAACTAGCAAGGACATCCCGGAAGAACTTTGATCCGGGAGGGCTGAATCCCCGGTCTAAGTGCTGCATAAATACAACCACTTCTCCGTCTCGACGTTCAGGAGGGCACTCAGGGCCAGGGACTCGCCAATGAAGGACATTCTTTGAGGCTAAAGCGCCAGTTACAACGTATCCATTGATTTGAGTCTCTGTGATCCGGGAAGGAGCCCAGTTGCAAGCTGAGAATTGCTTAGTCATTTTGGAGGATAAATTGTAAAAGAAATGCGAAGGCTGGTTTAAGATTCAAGGTCGAGGTGTTCTAAAACCGGTGTTAAACCGGCAAATTTGAAAAGGACAAATTTGAAAGTTGATCCGGATATTGCTATCCAAGTCAGAATGGCGGTTTAAGTGAGGGCTAATGGTATCCGGTGGATTACTAACTACTAAAGGTTAAACCGCCTTTAAACAGAAGAGGCAGAGCTGAAATCTACTAAGTGTTTACAGAAACAGATTTCACAGTGTGGCAGTATAATTTTGGATCTACCGTGGTTCAATAAAGAAAATTTATCTGAAGCCCTACAATGGCGCTAAGAGGAACATAGAAGGTCCAGATGCAGTTTTTCTAGGAACAGCAAGGCGTTATGGTGCGACAAACTAAAGTTACGGATCTAGCCGCAAAAGAAACAATAAGGCATAGCTAGATTCAGTAAAGAGGCTAAGGGAAAGGTGGAGAAGCACTGATGAACATCGATGAACACAGATGAACTCAAAGCCCTAATGGAGATCTAGGGTTACGGGAAGAAAACTTACCAGGGCTGTGCAGCAGCGGAGGAGTATCGCAGGAGCTCTGGTACGAAAAGGGTGATGCAGCGGCCTAGTCGGTGCAGGTTCGAGGATCGACGGCGGCGGCGGCGCTCGAGTTCTTCGGGTCATGAGGAGGAAGACGAGAGGCAAGGGGGGAAAATGGAAAGACCCCCCAGCCCTATTTATAAAGGCAAGAGGATAAAATGGTAGGTGCAAAAATCGAGGGGCCTGCAGCGGCAAAAGAGGACGCAACTGTCGCCTCGATCTTCGGGAGCAATTAATGAAAGGAATCTTTTTATACAGAGATGACATCATGACGATTTACTGCAGTGACAGAAGATGACGTCACGTCGGTTTACCAAAATTTACAGGGAAACGGTAACATGGCGGTTTACAAGAATCATCAGAAGATGCCCATGAAATTTTTCTAAGTGTTGAAGATTGACATGAACAGGTTCAAATCAATCTGGGGCCTAATGTTGAGGATATAACTACTGAGTGTAAACCGCCCAGGAGGGGCCGGTTCACGCTCAACCATATTGAAGTCCAGGAAGACAAGAAGATGGCGGTTTACTGATAAGGCTTAGAGGCCCGAAGCCCAGAGGCGGTTTAGGGCCCATAGTGGTAAACCGTCATAGTTGTATCCTTGTATTGTAAGTTAGGGAAAGGAAGAGACCAAGCCGAACACTTGTATGAGTCGGCCTTGGGACTCTGTAAACCGGTCGGGCATCAACCCGCGTATATAAAGGGACGACCCGGTGGCGGTTCACGAACAAGGGACAACAACTCGAGACTCATGCAAAGCGTATTTGCTCCCTGGTCATCGAAACCCCAATAATTCCATCACAACTAGACGTAGGCTTTTACCTTCATCGAAGGGGCCGAACTAGTATAAACTCTCATGCCCCTTGTCCGGTTTAACCCCTTCAGGCTAATCTCGTTGCGATGGCTCCACGACTAAGTCCTTCTGCTAGGACATCTGACGTGATATTTCCACGACAGTGTCGTCTCAGCAGATTTAGACGGTGCCCTATTTAACGTGAATGCAGCTGTCTCTAATGCATAACCCCAAAACAATAGTGGTAAATCGGTAAGAGACATCATAGATCGCACCATATCTAATAAAGTACGGTTACGACATTTGGACACACCATTATGCTGTGGTGTTCCAGGTGGCGTGAGTTGTGAAACTATTCCACGTTGTTTTAAATGAAGGCCAAACTCGTAACTCAAATATTCGCCTACGCGATCAGATCGTACAAACTTTATTTCCTTGTTATGATGATTCTCCACTTCACTCTGAAATTCTTTGAACTTTCCAAATGTTTCAGACTTGTGTTTCATTAAGTAGATATACCCATATCTGCTCAAATCATTTGTGAATGTTAGAAAATAACGATACCCGCCGCGAGACTCAACACTCATCGGACCGCATACATCGATATGTATTATTTCCAATAAGTCATTAGCTCGCTCCATTGTTCCGAAGAATGGAGTTTTAGTCATCTTGTCCATGAGGCATGGTTCACAAGTATCAAATGATTCATAACCAAGTGATTCCAAAAGCCCATCTGCATGGAGTTTCTTCACGCGCTTTACACCAATATAACCTAAACGGCAATGCCACAAATATGTTGCACTATCATTATCAATTTTGCATCTTTTGGCATCAATATGACGAATATGTGTATCACCACAATGGAGATTCAACAAAAATAGACCATTCTTAAAGGGTACATGACCATAAAAGATATTACTCATATAAATAGAACAACCATTATTCTCTAATTTAAATGAATAACCGTCTCACACTAAACAAGATCCAGATATAATGTTCATGCTCAACGCTGGCACCAAATAACAATTATTCAAATCTTAAACTAATCTCGAAGGTAGATGTAGAGCTAGCGTGCCGACGGCGATCACATTGACCTTGGAACCATTCCCTACATGCATCATCACCTCATCCTTAGCCAATCTTCATTTAATCCGTAGCCCGTGTTTTGAGTTACAAATATGAGAAACCGAACCAGTATCAAATACCCAGGCGCTACTACGAGCATTAGTAAGGTACACATCAATAATATGTATATCAAATATACCTTTATTCACTTTTCCATCCTTCTTATCCGCCAAATACTTGGGGTAGTTCTGCTTCTAGTGACCAGTCCCTTTGCAGTAGAAGTAGTCAGTTTCAGGCTTGGAGCATTTGGGCTTCTTCCCGGGAGTGGCAACTTGCTTTCCATTCTTCTTGAAGTTTTCCTTCTTTCCCTTGCCATTTTTTCTTGAAACTAGTGGTCTTGTTAACCATCAACACTTGATGCTCCTTCTTGATTTCTACCTCTGCAGCTTTGAGCAGTGCGAAGAGCTCAGGAATTGTTTTCTCCATCCCTTTCATATTATAGTTCATCACTAAGCCTTTATAGCTTGGTGGCAGTGATTCGAGAACTCTGTCAATAACACTATCATTTGGAAGATTAACTCCCAGCTAAGTCAAGTGATTATGATACCCAGACATTTTGAGTATGTGTTCACTGACAGAACTATTCTCCTCCATCTTGCAGCTATAGAACTTGTTGGAGACTTCCTATCTCTCAACTCGGGCATTTTCTTGAAATATTAACTTCAACTCCTGGAACATCTCATATGGTCCATGACGTTCAAAACGTCTTTGAAGCCCCGATTCTAAGACGTAAAGCATGGCACACTGAACTATCGAGTAGTCATCAGATCGAGCTTGTTCATAACATCATCATCTGCTCCTGCAGCAGGCCTTTCACCTAGAGGTGCATCAAGGACATGATTCTTCTATGCAGCAATGATGATAATCCTCAAGTTACGGACCCAGTCCGTGTAGTTGCTACCATCATCTTTCAACTTAGCTTTCTCTGGGAACGAAATAAAATTCAAGGGAATGGTAGGACAGGCCATTAATCTACAACATAGATATGCAAAAACTATCAGGACTAAGTTCATGACAAATTAAGTTCAATTAATCATATTACTTAAGAACTCCCACTTAGATTAACATCCCTCAAATCATCTAAATGATATGTGATCCAAATCAACTAAACCATGTCCGATCATCACGTGAGATGGAGTAGTCTTCCATGGTGAACATCTCTATGTTGATCATATCTACTATATGATTCACGTTCGACCTTTCGGTCTCCCGTGTTCCAATGCCATGTCTGTACATGCTAGCTCGTCAAGTTTAACCCGAGTATTCCGCATGTGCAAAACGTTCTTGCACCCATTGTATGTGAACATTGAGTCTATCACACCCGATCATCACGTGGTGTCTCAACACGACGAACTTTCGCAATGGTGAATACTCAGGGAGAACACTTATACCTTGAAATTTTAGTTAAGGGATCATCTTATAATACTACTGCTGTACTAAGCAAAATTAGATGCATAAAAGATAAACATCACATGCAATCAAAATATGTGACATGATATGGCCATCATTATCTTGTGCTTTTGATCTCCATCTCCAAAGCATCGTCATGATCTCCATTGTCACTGGTGAGGGAGTCCTGGATTATGGGTCCTCAGAGAGCCGGCTTATGTGACATGGGCCGGACTAACGGGCCGTGAAGATACAGAATAGAAGGCCTTCTCCCGTGTCCGGATGGGACTCTCCTTCGCGTGGATGACAAGCTTGGCGATTGGATGTGTAGTTTCCTTCCTCTATTAACCTAATTTGTATAACCCTAGCCTCCTCCGGTGTCTATATAAACTGGAGGATTTAGTCCATAGGGGCAATCACAATCATACATGCTAGACATCTAGGGTTTAGCCATTACGATCTCGAGGTAGATCAACTCTTGTAACCCTATACTCATCAAAGTCAATCAAGCAGGAAGTAGGGTATTACCTCCATTAAGAGGGCCCAAACCTGGTTAAACATCATGTCCCCTGCCTCCTGTTACCTTCGATCCTTAGACACACAGTTCGGGACCCCCGACCCGAGATCTGCCGGTTTTGACACCGACTATCATTGAGAGTTCCTCTGTGCCGTCGACAGAAGGGTTGATGGCTCACCTTGTCATCAAGGACAACATCACTTCCAGAGGTGCCCTAGCTTTGGGGCAAACCCTCCGGCTTGGCAGCTTCACCATGGGCGCTTGTTCGGCTGTTAAGCCATAGGCAGCCCAACTCGTCACGAAAGATCGTCTTTGCATCGGCCCTGAATACTCTGACAAGATGGATCTGGCAGATGTATCGGCCTTAAACGAACCGCTAGATCACATCGCCGCCCTAGGGGTCGCAGCCGACTATGATCTGATTGAGCTTAAACCCGATCAGAGAGAATTCAGATCTCCGTCGATCACGCATCATGGCAATTGTGGAGGAACAAGTCGACAATGACACTTCTCCTACATTGAGAACAAAGTATATTCGGGTCTCCGAGCTCGGAGAACCGGACTCCCATCTTGTGGAAGACACTTCTTGTCCTCCGAACATGGAATCGGGCGTCGAGCCTAAAAACCCACCGGAGCCCAGGCCTGTAACCTTGGAAATTCTTCAGAATCCAGACTTCACAGTGGGTCAGGGTTCGGATTTAAGCCCGCCCACCCACCACAAGCAATATTCCCCAAGCAACTCCGGTCCTCCGAACATATGTGACTTAATGTACGTGCAGCAACAGCCTCAGGAAATAGTCCACCACTTTTGGCTAGATTTCTACTTGTTAAAGACAAGATCAAAGATTGTTGCGACGATGACGCGATCTCAGTATTTTGCAACAATTGCACGGATGAGGGAACCCTTAATGCCCTCAACTGCCATCGCATTCTGCACTTTGCCTATTTGGCACACATACTACAGAAGTACTGTGCAATGGAAAGTGCTTGGAAAATCCAGACAGCCCGCTAGGAACCGCAAGCCTTTAGGCCATCTCCTGGACGGAAAAGAGGATGCACCCCCGCGGAGCACCTAATCATCATCCCGTGGACAAGAAAATCAAGCCCGTTACGGGGCATAGAACTGTCCTCAAGGAATGGCTCGACAAGCCCTGTAAATTTCACATGATGTCGAACAACGAACCAACGCATAGCCTTCGAGCATGTTAGATACTCTGGCAAGTGTCCAAGAGCCGTGAGGGTATCCTCACCAAAAACACCTCAGAGAATTACTCTTTGGAGGACAATGATCTCAAAGTATTCACGGTCTTCGAGACCTTTTCATCAAATAATCGGTGCAAAAGGGCGCTCCATGACCTCGCTGAAGTCTGCCAGGTGGCAGCAGTAAATCCTTGGAACCATACGGCAATCACTTTCAACACCGATGACGAACCAAGATCCCGCTCAGTTCGGGCACCAGCCGCTTTGTTCTTAAACCCAATCGTAGATGGCTTTCGGCTCACTAAAGTGCTCATGGACGACGGTAGCGGACTGAACCTCATTTATGAGGACACGCTCAATAAAATGTAAATGGACAGGAGTCGCATTGAGCAAAGTAACAGAATCTTTCGCGGTATTATCCCTACTCGGGAAGCAAGATGCTTGGGGAAAATCAAACTCGACGTGGTATTCGGCACGCAGGAGAACTATAGGTCCGAAGAGTTACTTTTCCATGTGGCACCTTTCAACAGCGGGTATCATTCCTTACTGGGCGAGACACATTCACGCGCTTCCAAGCCGTACCCCATTACGGGTATATGAAGCTCAAAATGCCCGGGCCCAATGGAGTTACCACTATCACCGGTGATCAGGACATAGCACTCCGCGCCAAAAACAAAACCGCCTCTCTGGCCCTCGAGGCATTATCCGAGGCCCTCGCGGCCAAGGAATTAACCACTCTACGTTCTAAAGTAGATAGAGATGATGTAATCCTTGATAAGAGACCCAAATCCACTTCCTTCAAGCCAGCAGACGAAATAGTCAAATTTCAAGTCCACCCGACGGACCCCAAGAAAACATCTTCCATTGGGGCACAGCTGGATCCGACGGGCGATGCCGCATTATGTGCATTCCTGTGTGAGAACTAGGACATTTTTGCCTGGCACCCTTCGGATATGCCAGGTATCCCATGAAGATTGTCCGAGCATAGTCTCAATATACTAAAAGGATACAAACCAGTCAAGCAAACTCTACGCCGATTCTCCGAACCCAAACGACAGGCTATGGGGGGAGGAGCTAGCCAAGCTACTCGAAGCCGGGTTTATCAGAGAGATAAAATATTCAGACTGGCTAGCAAACCTAGTCATGGTACCTAAGAAGGATAAATCCTGGCGCATGTGTGTAGATTTAAAAGACCTTAATAAGGCTTGCCCTAAGGACCCCTTCCCACTACCTCGAATTGACCAGATTATTGATGCAACCGCAGGGCATGATTCCTTGTGCTTCCTCGACGCATACTCCGGATACCATCAAATTAAGATGAAAGAATCTGACCAAGCTGCAACAGCATTCATCACTCCATATAGGCCCTTCTGCTTCAACACTATGCCTTTCGGTCTCAAGAATGCCGACTCAACCTACCAACACATGATTCAAACATGCCTGGAAAGGCAGATCGGCAAAACTGTGGAGGCATGTGTAGATGACGTAGTCATCAAAATCAAACATGTTGAATCACTGGTGGATGACTTATGCCTTACATTCGACAACCTCAGAGCATATGACATACAGCTCAATCCGGAAAATGCGTTTTTGGCGTTCCAGCCGGAAAACTACTTGGGTTCATTGTCTCCAATAGAGGACTCGAAGCAAAACCCGCTAAAATCCGAGCCCTGTCACGTTTGGCAACACCAACAGACCTCAAATAGGTCCAGAAACTAGCTTGGTGTGTGGCAGCTTTAAGCCGTTTTATCTCCATACTAGGGGAAAAGGCGTTGCCATTATACCGCTTGCTCCGCCGCACTGACCACTTCATGTGGATGGACACTGCCACAGCCAGACTAGAAGAAATAAAAGCTCTGTTAGCAAGTAGCCCAATCCTGGCCGCACCAAACATCGGTGAACCGATGCTGCTCTACATATCTACAACTCACTAGGTGGTGAGTGCGGTGCTTGTCATCGAACGAGAGGAGGAGGGACATAAATTCCCACTTCAAAAGCCAGTATACTACGTATCGACGGTCCTTACACCATGCAAATCCTGATACCCACATTATCAAAAGATAGCATGTGCGGTCTTTATGGCATCCCGCAGGCTGCGGTACTACTTTCAAGAGTGCTCGATCACGATGGCTTCCAAAGTACAACTTAACGATATTATAAACAATCGGGACGCCACCGGTCGGATTGCCAAATGGGCCATTGAGCTCTTACCATTTGAAATGATTTACAAGCCATGTCGAGCTATTAAATCTAAGGTATTGGTTGACTTCGTCGCCGAATGGACAGAGGCCGAGCTCCCTAAAGAATACGACACATATTCTAACTGGGTGATGCACTTCGATGGCTCTAAAATGCTAGCCAGATATGGGGCTGGTGTCGTCTTGACATCCCCCGCAGGAGACACAGTCCGTTATGTGCTCCAAATATTGTATACAGACTCTAACAATGCAGCCGAATACGAGGCCCTATTGCATGGTCTCCGGATGGCCGTCTCCATGGGCATACAAAGCCTCAAAGTGCGCGGGGATTCAAACCTCACAATATCTCAGATAAACAGAGACTTCAACGCAAAAGATTCAAAGATGGCGGCTTACCGCAATGCCATACTCAAAATATCAGCTCCGTTTGAAGGGCTCGAGTTTCATCATGTGGCTCGAGAGAGTAATCAAGCTGCGGACATACTTGCCCGCATGGGCACCAAACGCGACCCTGTCCCACCTAACACCTTCGTGGAGAGGCTCTTCAAGCCATCCGTAGTGTGGCAGGATGATAACGGCAAAATAGTTCCAGAACCAATCATACCCCCAGATTCAGGACACAGTTCCGATATCGTCGGGGGTTCGGGCACCGAAATAACACCATCGGCCCACGAAATCATGGTTGTAATTGCCCCGTGGACTGAACCTTTCCTCGCCTACCTTACTAGGAAGGAGCTCCCTGATGATCATACAGAGGCCTGTCATATTGTTCGACGCTCGAAGGCCTACAAAGTCCATGAGGGGGTACTGTACAAGAAAAGTACCACCGGAGTACTCCAAAGGTGTATTTATGTAGAAGAAGGACGGAAGCTCTTGGTTGAAATACACACCGGCCTTGGTGGCCATCACGCCGCAGCTCGGGCCCTTGTAAGTAAGGCCTTCCACACGGGTTTCTTTTGGCCCACGGCCTGAGCAGATGCACAGGACCTCGTACAACGCTGTGTTGGATGCTGGCTTTTCGCCAATCAAAGACATATGCCGCCCATTGCCTTACAAACAATCCCCATTACTTGGCCTTTTGTGGTCTGGGGACTAGACATGGTCGGATGCCTTAAAGGGGGAAGCCATAAGAAGAAATATTTAGGTCATGGTCGACAAGTTCACTAAGTGGATAGAAGCCAAACCAGTCAACAATGGCCGAAGCCGGACCGGTTATAGACTCCATATCCGGTGTTGCACACCGTTATGGTGTCCCGCACAGTATCATTACTGACAACGGTTCTAACTTTATGGCCGATGACGTGAAAACCTGGTGCGCTAATTTGGGCATCAAGCTCGATTACGCCTCCGTATATCACCCTCAGACAAATGGTCAGGTCAAACGGGCTAACGACTTGATAATGAGCGGCATCAAACCCAGACTAGTGCGATCCCTGCGAGAATCAGACAAGCATTGGGTTGAAGAACTCGATTTTGTACTCTAGGGGCTGCGTACCTGTTGGAAATATGACGTAGAGGCAATAATAAAATGGTTATTGTTATATTTCTTTGTTCATGATAATTGTCTATTGTTCATGCTATAATTGTATTATCCGGAAATCGTAATACATGTATGAATACATAGACCACAACAAGTCCCTAGTGAGCCTCTAGTTGACTAGCTCGTTGATCAACAGATAGTCATTGTTTCCTGACTATGGACATTGGATGTCATTGATAACGGGATCACATCATTAGGAGAATGATGTGATGGACAAGACCCAATCCTAAGCATAGCACAAAGAACGTATAGTTCGTTTCGCTAGAGCTTTTCCAAATGTCGAGTATCATTTCCTTAGACCATGAGATTGTGCAACTCCCGGATACCGTAGGAGTGCTTTGGGTGTGCCAAACGTCACAACTTAACTAGGTGACTATAAAGGTGCACTACGGGTATCTCCGAAAGTGTCTGTTGGGTTGGCACGAATCGAGACTGGGATTTGTCACTCCGTATGACGGAGAGGTATCTCTGGGCCCACTCGGTAATGCATCATCATCATGAGCTCAATGTGACCAAGTGTCTGGTCACGGGATCATGCATTACGGTATGAGTAAAGTGACTTGCCGGTAACGAGATTGAACGAGGTATTGGGATACCAACGATCGAGTCTCGGGCAAGTAACGTACCGATTGACAAATGGAACTGTATACGGGATTGATTGAATCTCGACATCGTGGTTCATCCGATGAGATCATCGAGGAGCATGTGGGAGCCAACATGGGTATCCAGATCCCGCTGTTGGTTATTGACCGGAGAGGCGTCTCGGTCATGTCTGCATGTCTCCCGAACCCGTAGGGTCTACACACTTAAGGTTCGGTGACGCTAGGGTTGTAGAGATATGAGTATGCAGTAACCCGAAAGTTGTTCGGAGTCCCGGATGAGATCCCGGACGTCACGAGGAGTTCTGGAATGGTCTGGAGGTGAAGAATTATATATAGGAAGTGCAGTTTCGGCCATCGAGAAAGTTTCGGGGGTCACCGGTATTGCACCGGGACCACCGGAATGGTCCCGGGGGTCCACCGGGTGGGGCCACCTATCCCGGAGGGCCCCGTGGGCTGAAGTGGGGATGGGAACCAGCCCTTGGTGGGCTGGTGCGCCCCCCCTTGGGCCCCCCTGCGCCTAGGGTTGGAAACCCTAGGGTGGGGGGGGGCCTCCACTTGCCTTGGGGGCAAGCCACCCCCTTGCCCCCCCCCTTGGAGATCTCATCTCCTAGGGCCGGCGCCCCCCCAGGGGCCTATATAAAGAGGGGGGAGGGAGGGCAGCCGCACCCCAAGTCTTGGCGCCTCCCTCTCCCCTGCTACACCTCTCCCTCTCGCAGAAGCTCGGCGAAGCTTTGCTGAGATCTCTGCTGCATCCATCACCATGCCGTCGTGCTGTTGGATCTCCGTCAACCTCTCCTTCCCCCTTGCTGGATCAAGAAGGAGGAGACGTCTTCCTCAATCATACGTGTGTTGAACGTGGAGGTGTTGTCCGTTCAGCACTAGGATCATCGGTGATTTGGATCACGACGAGTACGACTCCCTCAACCCCGTTCTCTTGAACGCTTCCGCACGCGATCTACAAGGGTATGTAGATGCACTCCCCTCTCTCGTTGCTAGATGACTCCATAGATTGATCTTGGTGAACGTAGGAAAAAATTTATTTTATGCAACGTTCCCCAACAGTGGCATCATGAGCTAGGTCTATGCGTAGTTACTATGCACGAGTAGAACACAAAGCAGTTGTGCGTAGATGTTGCTAATTTTCTTGCCACTACTAGTCTTATCTTGCTTCGGCGGCATCGTGGGATGAAGCGGCCCGGACCGACCTTACACGTACGCTTACGTGAGACAGGTTCCACCGACTGACATGCACTAGTTGCATAAGGTGGCTAGCGGGTGTCTGTTTCTCCCACTTTAGTTGGAGCGGATTCGATGAAAAGGGTCCTTATGAAGGGTAAATAGAAATTGGCATATCACGTTGTGGTTTTACGTAGGTAAGAAACGTTCTTGCTAGAACACCTATAGAAGCCACGTAAAAACTTGCAACAACAATTAGAGGACGTCTAACTTGTTTTTGCAGCAAGTGTTTTGTGATGTGATATGGCCAAAGGATGTGATGAATGATATATGTGATGTATGAGATGATCATGTTCTTGTAATAGGAATCACGACTTGCATGTCGATGAGTATGACAACCGGCAGGAGCCATAGGAGTTGTCTTTGTTTTTGTATGACCTGCATGTCATTGAAGAATGCCATGTAAATTACTTTACTTTATTGCTAAACACGTTAGCCATAGAAGTAGAAGTAGTCGTTCGCGTGACAACTTCATGAAGACACGATGATGGAGATCATGATGATGGAGATCATGGTGTCATGCCGGTGACGAAGATGATCATGGAGCCCCGAAGATGGAGATCAAAGGAGCAATATGATATTGGCCATATCATGTCACTATTTGATTGCATGTGATGTTTATCATGTTTTACATCTTATTTGCTTAGAATGACGGTAGCTTAAATAAGATGATCCCTCGAAATAATTTCAAGAAAAGTGTTCCCCCTAACTGTGCACCATTGCGAGGGTTCGTTGTTTCGAAGCACCACGTGATGATCGGGTGTGATAGATCCTAACGTTTGAATACAACGGGTGTAAGCCAGATTTACACACGCAATACACTTAGGTTGACTTGACGAGCCTAGCATGTACAGACATGGCCTCGGAACATGGAAGACCGAAAGGTCGAGCATGAGTCGTATAGTAGATACGATCAACATGAAGATGTTCACCGATGTTAACTAGTCCGTCTCACGTGATGATCGGACACTGCCTAGTTGACTCGGATCATGTTTCACTTAGATGACTAGAGGGATGTCTGTCTAAGTGGGAGTTCATTGAATAATTTGATTAGATGAACTTAATTATCATGAACTTAGTCTAAAAACCTTTGCAAAATGTCTTGTAGATCAAATGGCCAACGCTCATGTCCACCTCAACTTCAACGCGTTCCTAGAGAAAACCAAGCTGAAAGATGATGGCAGCAACTATACGGACTGGGTCTGGAACCTGAGGATCATCCTCATAGCTGCCAAGAAAGATTATGTCCTAGAAGCACCGCTAGGTGAAGCACCAATCCCAGAGAACCAAGACGTTATGAACGCTTGGCAGTCTCGTGCTGATGATTACTCCCTTGTTCAGTGCAGCATGCTTTACAACTTAGAACCGAGGCTCCAAAAGTGTTTTGAGCAACGCGGAGCATACGAGATATTCGAAGAGCTGAAAATGGTTTTCCAAGCTCATGCCCGGGTCGAGAGATATGAAGTCTCCGACAAGTTCTTTAGCTGTAAGATGGAGGAAAATAGTTCTGTTAGTGAGCACATACTCAAGATCTCTGGGTTGCACAACCACTTGACTCAGCTAGGAGTTAATCTCCCGGATGACGCGGTCATTGACAGAATCCTCCAGTTGCTCCCACCAAGCTACAAGAGCTTTGTGATGAACTTCAATATGCAGGGGATGGAGAAGACCATTCCTGAGGTATATTCAATGCTGAAATCAGCAGAGGTAGAGATCAAAAAGGAACATCAAGTGTTGATGGTGAATAAAACCACTAAGTTCAAGAAAGGCAAGGGTAAGAAGAACTTCAAGAAGGACGGCAAGGGAGTTGCCGCGCCCGGTAAGCCAGTTGCCGGGAAGAAGTCAAACAATGGACCCAAGCCTGAGACTGAGTGCTTTTATTGCAAGGGAAGTGGTCACTGAAAGCGGAACTGCCCCAAGTATTTAGCGGACAAGAAGGCCGGCAAAACCAAAGGTATATGTGATATACATGTAATTGGTGTATACCTTACCAGTGCTCGTAGTAGCTCCTGGGTATTTGATACCGGTGCGGTTGGTCATATTTGTAACTCAAAGCAGGAGCTGCGGAATAAGCGGAGACTGGCGAAGGATGAGGTGATGATGCACGTCGGGAATGGTTCCAAGGTCGATGTGATCGCCGTCGGCACGCTACCTCTACATTTACCTACGAGATTAGTTTTAAACCTCAATAATTGTTATTTAGTACCAGCTTTGAGCATGAACATTGTATCAGGATCTCGTTTAATTCGAGATGGCTACTCATTTAAATCCGAGAATAATGGTTGTTCTATTTATATGAGTGATATGTTTTATGGTCATGCCCCGCTGGTGAATGGTTTATTCTTAATGAATCTCGAGCGTAATGTTACACATATTCATAGTGTGAATACCAAAAGATGTAAAGTTGATAATGATAGTCCCACATACTTGTGGCACTACCGCCTTGGTCACATTGGTGTCAAGCGCATGAAGAAGCTCCATGCTGATGGACTTTTAGAGTCTCTAGATTATGAATCGTTTGACACATGCGAGCCATGCCTGATGGGCAAAATGACCAAGACTCCGTTCTCCGGAACAATGGAGCGAGCAACCAACTTATTGGAAATCATACATACTGATGTGTGCGGTCCAATGAGCGTTGAGGCTCGCGGAGGATATCGTTATGTTCTCACTCTCACTGATGACTTGAGTAGATATGGGTATGTCTACTTGATGAAACACAAGTCTGAGACCTTTGAAAAGTTCAAGGAATTTCAGAATGAGGTAGAGAATCAATGTGACCGAAAGATAAAGTTCTTACGATCAGATCGTGGGGGTGAATATTTAAGTCATGAATTTGGTACGCACTTAAGGAAATGTGGAATCGTTTCACAACTCACGCCGCCTGGAACACCTCAGTGAAATGGTGTGTCCGAACATCGCAATCACACTCTATTGGATAATGTGCGATCTATGATGCCACTCACTGACTTATCGCTATCATTTTGGGGATACGCTCTAGAGACAGCTGCATTCACTTTAAATAGGGCACCGTCTAAATCCGTTGAGACAACACCGTATGAATTATGGTTTGGGAAGAAACCTAAGCTGTCGTTTCTAAAAGTTTGGGGATGCGATGCTTATGTCAAGAAACTTCAACCTGAGAAGCTCGAACCCAAGTCGGAAAAATGCTTCTTCATAGGATACCCTAAGGAAACCATTGGGTATACCTTCTACTTAAGATCCGAGGGCAAGATCTTTGTTGCCAAGAATGGATCCTTTCTGGAGAAAGAGTTTCTCTCGAAAGAATTAAGTGGGAGGAAAGTAGAGCTTGATGAAGTACTACCTCTTGAAACGGTGAGTAGTGCAACTCAGGAAGATGTTCCTGTGGTGCCTGCACCGACAAGAGAGGAGGTTAATGATGATGATCAAGATACTTTGGATCAAGCCCCTACTGAACTTCAAAGGTCCACAAGGACACGTTCCGCACCAGAGTGGCACGGCAACCCTGTCGTGGAAATCATGTTGTTGGACAATGGTGAACCTTTGAACTGTGAAGAAGCGATGGCGGGCCCAGATTCCAACAAATGGCTTGAAGCCATGCAATCCGAGATAGGATCCATGTATGAAAACAAAGTGTGGACTTTGACAGACTTGCCCGATGATCGGCGAGCGATAGAACACAAATGGATCTTTAAGAAGAAGACGGATGCGGATGGTAATGTTACCATATATAAAGCTTGACTTGTTGCTAAGGGTTATCGACAAGTTCAAGGGATTGACTACGATGAGACATTCTCTCCCGTAGCAAAGCTGAAGTTCGTCCGAATCATGTTAGCAATTGCCGCATACTATGATTATGAGATATGGCAAATGGACGTCAAAATGGCATTCCTTAACGGTCACCTTAAGGAAGAACTGTATATGATGCAGCCGGAAGGTTTTGTCGACCCTGAGAATGCTAACAAGGTATGCAAGCTCCAACGCTCCATCTATGTGCTGGTGCAAGCATCTCGGAGTTGGAACATTCGCTTTAATGAGATGATCAAAGCGTTTGGGTTTATGCAGACTTATGGAGAAGCCTGCGTTTACAAGAAAGTGAGTGGGAGCTCTGTAACATTTCTCATATTATATGTGGATGACATACTTTTGATGGGAAATAATATAGAACTTTTGGACAGCATTAAGGCCTACTTGAATAAGTGTTTTTCAATGAAGGACCTTGGAGAAGCTGCTTACATATTAGGCATCAAAATCTATAGAGATAGATCAAGACGCCTCATAGGTTTTTCACAAAGCACATACCTTGATAAGATATTGAAGAAGTTCAATTTGGATCAGTCCAAGAAGGGATTCTTGCCTGTGTTGCAAGGTGTGAAATTGAGCTCGGCTCAATGCCCGACCATGGCAGAAGATAGAGAAAAGATGAGTGTCGTCCCCTATGCCTCAGCCATAGGGTCTATCATGTATGCCATGACCTGTACCAGACCTGATATAAACCTTGTCGTAAGTTTGGTAGGAAGGTACCAAAGTAATCCCGACATGGAACACTGGACAGCGGTCAAGAACATCCTTAAGTACCTGAAAAGGACTAAGGATATGTTTCTCGTATATGGAGGTGACGAAGAGCTCGTCGTGAAGGGTTACGTCGACGCTAGCTTCGACACAGATCTGGATGACTCTAAGTCACAAACCGGATACGTGTACATTTTGAATGGTGGGGCAGTAAGCTGGTGCAGTTGCAAGCAGAGCGTCGTGGCGGGATCTACATGTGAAGCGGAGTACATGGCAGCCTCGGAGGCAGCACATGAAGCTATCTGGGTGAAGGAGTTCATCATCGACCTAGGAGTCATACCCAATGCGTCGGGGCCGATCACACTCTTCTGTGACAACACTGGAGCTATTGCACTTGCCAAGGAGCCCAGGTTTCACAAGAAGACCAGGCACATCAAGCGTCGCTTCAACTCCATCCGTGAAAATGTTCAAGATGGAGACATAGATATTTGTAAAGTGCATACGGACCTGAATGTAGCAGATCCGTTGACTAAACCTCTCCCTAGAGCAAAACATGATCAACACCAGAACGCAATGGGTGTTCGATACATCACAATGTAACTATATTATTGACTCTAAATATGCCCTAGAGGCAATAATAAAATGGTTACTATTATATTTCTTTGTTCATGATAATTGTCTATTGTTCATGCTATAATTGTATTATCCGGAAATCATAATACATGTATGAATACATAGACCACAACAAGTCCCTAGTGAGCCTCTAGTTGACTAGCTCGTTGATCAATAGATAGTCATTGTTTCCTGACTATGGACATTGGATGTCATTGATAACGGGATCACATCATTAGGAGAATGATGTGATGGGCAAGACCCAATCCTAAGCATAGCACAAAGATCGTATAGTTTGTTTCGCTAGAGCTTTTCCAAATGTCGAGTATCATTTCCTTAGACCATGAGATTGTGCAACTCCCAGATACCGTAGGAGTGCTTTGGGTGTGCCAAACGTCACAACGTAACTGGGTGACTATAAAGGTGCACTACGAGTAACTCCGAAAGTGTCTGTTGGGTTGGCACGAATCGAGACTGGGATTTGTCACTCCGTATGACGGAGAGGTATCTCTGGGCCCACTCGGTAATGCATCATCATAATGAGCTCAATGTGACCAAGTGTCTGGTCACGGGATCATGCATTACGGTACGAGTAAAGTGACTTGTCGGTAACGAGATCGAACGAGGTATTGGGATACCGACGATCGAGTCTCGAGCAAGTAACGAACCGATTGACAAAGGGAATTGTATACGGGATTGATTGGATCCTCGACATTGTTGTTCATCCGATGAGATCATCGAGGAGCATGTGGGAGCCAACATGGGTATCCAGATCCCGCTGTTGGTTATTGACCGGAGAGGCGTCTCGGTCATGTCTGCATGTCTCCCAAACCCGTAGGGTCTACACACTTAAGGTTCAGTGACGCTAGGGTTGTTGAGATATGAGTATGCAGTAATCCGAAAGTTGTTCGGAGTCCCGAATGAGATCCCGGTCACGAGGAGTTCCGGAATGGTCTGGAGGTGAAGAATTATATATAGGAAGTGCAGTTTCAGCCATCGGGAAAGTTTCGGGGGTCAATGGTATTGTACCGGGACCACCGGAAGGGTCCCGAGGGTCCATCGGGCGGGGCCACCTATCCCGGAGGGCCCCGTGGGCGGAAGTGGGGAGGGGAACCAGCCCCTGGTGGGCTGGTGCGCCCCCCTTGGGCCCCCATGCGCCTAGGGTTGGAAACCCTAGGGTGGGGGGGCGCCTTCACTTGCCTTGGGGGGCAAGCCACCCCCTTGGCCGCCGCCCCCCTTGGAGATCTCATCTCCTAGGGCCGGCGCCCCCCCAGGGGCCTATATAAAGAGGGGGGGAGGGCAGCCGCACCCCAAGTCTTGGCGCCTCCCTCTCCCCTGCTACACCTCTCCCTCTCGCAGAAGCTCGGCGAAGCTCTGCTAAGATCTCTGCTGCATCCACCATCACGCCGTCGTGGCTGTATCTCCGTCAACCTCTCCTTCCCCCTTGCTGGATCAATAAGGAGGAGACGTCTTCCTCAACCGTATGTGTGTTGAACATGGAGGTGCTGTCCGTTCAGCACTAGGATCATCGGTGATTTGGATCACGACGAGTACGACTCCCTCAACCCCGTTCTCTTGAATGCTTCCGCATGCGATCTACAAGGGTATGTAGATGCACTCCCCTCTCTCGTTGCTAGATTACTCCATAGATTGATCTTGGTGAACGTAGGAAATTTTTTATTTTATGCAACGTTCCCCAACAGTACCATGCCAATCGCATGACCGGATATACACCTTTTTTCATGGTGTACGGCGCCGAGGCAGTGCTACCTTGCGATACTATTCATGACTCACCTTGAGTGTGCATGTATGAAGAGAGAGAGGCCGAGCTCGACCGGCAGGACGATCTGAACGGCTTGGAGGAGGAGCATGATGTCGTGAAGGCCCGTTCCGCATTTTACCAACAGCAAGCTCGGCGATATCAAGGCAGGGAAGTATGGGCAAAGACTTATAATGTCGGTGAACTCGTCCTATGCCTACCATAGAAGAAAAAGGACAAGCTCAAGCCCAAATGGGAGGGTCCCTTCATTATAGATGAATTTCTCACTGGAGGAGCATATTGCCTTCACAACGCTTCAGATAATCATTTGGAACCAAACCCATGGAACGCTGCTCGGCTCCGAAGATTCTACGCCTAAGTTCACACTTATACCCTTTTTCTTCGCCCTTTCTTTTCTCCCTCTCACCTTTTTTCTCTCTTTTTGTTTTTGTACAACTTCTAGCCAATGTTCGGATAAACTGCACACTTAAGGGGCATACATCATTAAATGTACATACCCCATAGTACCTGGGGCTTCTTTCCACAGAAGCTTATTATGATTATTATTTTGGAGCGTCAAGCTCACCGTATATATGTGTTGTCTACTCATATGTGTCTTGTCTTTGCCATTATATGCACCTTTATGACTTAAGTTTTTGCCAAGCTGGGTTGCCTGGCTCCTGTGCTTATGCCCTACGTTCCCACTTGTTCGGATAGGGCATAAAGGGAGCACCTTTGCGATTGTTACAGCTGGATTATCCGAACGTGTACCTCAGATGGGTGAAGCCGAAAGCTAGCGTTCTTAAGGGAATATTTGGTCGGCGGACAAAGGATGAACTTCCCTCGCTGCAATATACGCCCCCAAATTATAACATGTACTGTGATTTTTAGCATCACAACTTATGCATGCCCACAAACCCATGATGGCCCAAGGAAAGGAACACTTAATGGAACTAGTCTCTCTGGAAGATGTTTCTTACGATTAAATGTAATATAACATAACTCCCTGAATATAACACGTGCTATTTAAGCAACTATGACCGGACTGCCTGGTTTCCGAACATACCTTGGTGTTTGCCGATGGTATAATATTTGGAAACACTCCAAACCTCGGGTTCTGGAGGTCGATGCAGAAAGTCTGCCATGACAATCGTTTTACACTTCGGCTGGAGACAAGTTTGTTGATAAAGTACATTGCTACTTGGACTCAAAAACTTCTTCCTACTCTAGACCTCTAGTAGGTTGTCTATTTTACAATCCTGTTGAGAAAACTTAGCAGCTATTTTTACTTGGTTGTACACTAAGCTAACAGGAATTTCTTGTCCATCTAGTCCCCGAGGTTCGACCCAGGCCATATGATTCGGATCAAGTCTGGTATACCGCGTTTTCACCATGGCCCGGGCCTCTCGGGTGCCTTCCCGACACGCTGATATCTTCCATAGCTCCAAATGGCGACGAGCTCCCTTGAATAAATTTACGAGCTACTCCATACTACCTGGAGGTGGATCAGACGGCCATAAAGCCTTAGCCATGTTCCTCAATGCTTTCTGAGCTCGCTCGTGCACCTTGGATAGCTCTTGTAGCAGGTCGCCTTTGAATCTAGACACTTCTCCTTCGGGACGTCTGGTTAGCACACCTATAGAAGAAAACTTGTAAAATTTTCAAATAGGAAACCATGTCATAGCCAGGTTAAAGAGCATACTGAATATGCCGCCTTTTAGCTTCCTATTCTCCTTCAAAGCATCCGATAGTTGGGCTCTTAAATCCTTTAGCTCCTCGGCTTGCTTGATATTTCCATCATGTAGCTTGTTCTTCTCATTAATGGTCCGTGTCAATACACGTTGACCAGCAGCTTCTTGCCCTTCGGCATGTTGTTTATCCACTTGAGCAGCCCCTAGCTTCTCCTCCAGTTGATCTGTCGACCCTACCAACGAAACAATGCATAGTTAAGCAACATCGTTGTAGGAACAGAAATGTTATTTCCGAACTACTGTTGTACTTACCATCAGGTGCTTTCTTGGATTTCTTTAAATTTTCCAGTACGGCGGTGGCAACAGTTAGCTTAGTTCGGCATTCTTCTAGATCTTTGGATAATCTGTTATTTCTCTCCGTGAGTATCTGACAATGTAACGACCCTTAAATTAGTCGGGCCAACTGCTTCAAGACTCGGGGGCTACTAGCATATGATTATTGAATCTACACAAAAGTACTTACCTGCATATCCTTTGAAAGTTGGTGAGTGGCTCGAGCAAGTCCATCCCGAGCAGCTCGGATGTAAGCATCCATTGAGCTGAAGGCATTGAATGCCTCTTTGGTGAAATTTGGGTCACGCATAGCCGCTCTCCGCCGCCGATGATTCATCACGCTCTCCACTTCAGAGATCGTGACAGATACATTATCCAAATCCTCTGGGAGATGACAATCTAGCATTGCTCCTGCATCCCCTCCAGTCCTTGTGGCAAGGTCCAGGGCCAGATTAGTTTGTGCATGACCGGTCAGGTCTCGGAATATAGTCCGACAAACACTCCTCTTGCAATATGGCACAATAGGAAACGTCACCGTCCGATCTATCACACTGAGTGCGTGTTAAAGGATTATACCTCTTCGATGAAGGAGAGGGCCCGTCTGTATCGTCGTTTGCCTTTCTTTTCAATGACGCGCCTTGTGCAAGCGTTGTCTTCTTGGAGGACGCCTTTGCTGCAGTACGATGGTGCGAGCGTCGCCCCTTGGGAGCACGATGTAGTGCGGTGGGTGAGTCGCAATGGGAAAACTCTTTTTGAGGAGATGTCTCATGGGTACTTACATGGGAGGAGGGACGAAGGCCGGGGTAATCAGCTATAATGGCCACTTTTGTGCCATCGTAGCTCGTCTGGTAAAAGACTCCATCCTTAAAATCTACAAATATATCCAGATCCTCTTCAAATCCAGGATCAAGGTCTTGATTATGGTCCTCCGGCTGCGGAGCGGGGCTGTAGATCCCCGCGATGACCTTTCTCCATTCCTATTAAAGGTAGCCAGATTAAGTTTAACTAAAAGCATAGTTAAGGAAAAAGATTGAGTAAGGCCTATGATCAAAGACTCACCCAGTCAATGGGGCTATACATGGAGAAACCTTCTCGACACTTTAGGCGAGCGAAGTCTTCCTTTTCCCCTTTGAAAAGGTCAGCCAACGTGGCGGCTAGAGCGGCGAAATTGGCCGGACCCTTGCACCCACAACGTGAGGAGTTGTCCTCCCCGTTGTAATGGCACATGGGAAGCCCTCAGAATTGGAGCGGCTGAACGCATCACGTTATCGAAATCGCCATTACCTCGACTATAGATAGTCCGGAGTGGGAAAGTATTCTGATCTTGTTCACTAGCCTCTTAATTTCCGCACTATCTTCTTCATAGCTTCGGGGACGCCAACTGGCGCGCTTCTTTAAAGAAACGATAGAAAATTCAGGAAGACCTTGCCAGATTGGGCCTAGGAGGACAACGTCTTTGATGTAGAACCACTCCGAGGGCCACTCTTTGGATGCCTTCTTTGAAGTGCCGGATAGGTATCCTGTTCCGGCTATATGCCATACTTCGGCACCGCCCACCTCGAATATAGATCCCTTTTGGGAGTGGGGGACGAGGCAGAAATATTTCCTCCACAACTCGAAATGGGCCTTGCAGCCTAGGAACAGCTCAAAGAGAGCAACAAAGCCTGCAATGTGTAGGATGGATCTCGGCGTGAGGTTGTGCAGCTAGAGACCGTAATACTCCAGAAGACCTCTGAGGAAAGGGTGGATTGGAAATCCCACACCCCTTAGAAGGAAGGAAACAAAGCACACCCGCTCCCCTTTATTGGGACTGGGGAAGTTCTCCGCCAGGGCTTCACGATTGAGGGTAGTTAATCCCGCCCGAACAGGGACTAGATCCTATGGAGGGAGGTATCCCTGTGCCTGAAGCTTGGTCAACTGGGCGTGGGACACCGAGCATCTCTCCCAGTTGCCTTCTTGAGGGCCGTGGGGGTGCGAGGAAGAACTAGGTGAGGAATGGCATATGAGATTCAATCTCTTTAAATAAGTGCCTTCCTTACGTGGTCGAGGGGTTACTTGTAAAAATACTTAGACCCTTCGTATTCGTCTAACACATGGAAGCCGATGCAACGGCGGAGCAGAAGCTGAAGAGTGTAATATTTAAATATAAAGGCCGAACTATATGGAGTGCAATGGGGAACTCGCCTTGCAAAGTCGAAGACATGAAGCCGGATACAACGTCGTCATTGAAGGCAAGTTCGGGGGCTACTGAGGGAGTCCTGGATTATGGGGTCCTCAGAGAGCCGGCTTATGTGACATGGGTTGGACTGACGGGCCGTGAAGATACAGAATAGAAGGCCTTCTCCCATGTCCAGTAGGGACTCTCCTTTGCGTGGATGACAAGCTTGGCGATCGGACGTGTAGTTTCCTTCCTTTGTTAACCGACTTTGCATAACCCTAGCTTCCTCCAGTGTCTATATAAACCAGAGGATTTAGTCCGTAGGGCAATCACAATCATACGGGCTAGACATCTAGGGTTTAGCCATTACGATCTCGAGGTAGATCAACTCTTGTAACCCCTATACTCATCAAAGTCAATCAAGCAGGAAGTAGGGTATTACCTCCATTAAGAGGGCCCGAACCTGGGTAAACATCGTGTCCCCTGCCTCCTGTTACCTTCGATCCTTAGACGCACAGTTCGGGACCCCCTACCCGAGATCTATCGGTTTTGACACCGACAACTGGCTGGACATCTTGATCTCCATCGTAGCGGCGTGGTCGTCTCGCCAACTATTGCTTCTACAACTATCGGTAACACATAGTGATAAAGTAAAACAATTACATGGCATTTGCATTTCATACAATAAAGAGACAACCATAAGGCTCCTACCGATTGCAGTAACTTTTACAAAACATGATCATCTCATACAATAACGTATATCACATCATGTCTTGACCATATCACATCACAACATGCCCTGAAAAAACAAGTTAGACGTCCTCTACTTTGTTGTTGCAAGTTTTACGTGGCTGCTACAGGCTTCTAGCAAGAACCGTTCTTACCTACGCACCAAAACTACAACGATGATTTATCAAGTTTGCTACTTTAACCTTCAACAAGGACCGACCGCAGTCAAATTCGGTTCAACTAAAGTTGGAGAAACAGACACCCGCTAGCCACCTTTATGCAAAACTAGTTGCATGTCTGTTGGTGGAACCGGTCTCATGAACGTGATCATGTAAGGCTGGTCCGGGCCGCTTCATCCAACAATACCACCGAGTCAAAATAAGACATTGGTGGTAAGCAGTATGATGAACACCGCCCAAAACTCTTTGTGTTCTACTCGTGCATATCATCTACGCATAGACCTGGCTCGGATGCCACTGTTGGGAAACATAGCATGCAATTTCAAAATAAAAATCCTATGCTCACGCAAGATCTATCTAGGATATGCATAGAAGCGAGAAGGGGAGAGTGTGTGTACGTACCCCCGTAGACCGAAAGCGGAAGCGTTTGACAACGCGGTTGATGTAGTTGAACTTCTTCCCGTTCTGACCGATCAAGCACCGAACGTACGGCACCTCCGAGTTCTGCACATGTTCAGCTCGATGACGTCCCTCGAACTCTTGATCCAGCAAAGTGTCGAGGAAGTAGATGAGTTACGTCAGCACGGCGGCGTGGTGACGGTGATGGTGAAGTGATCCGCGTAGGGCTTCGCCTAAGCACTACGGTAATATGATCGAGGGTGTAATCTGTGGAGGGAGGCACCGCACACGGCTAACAGATGTTGTTGTGTCCTAGGCGCCTCCCCCCTCATATATATAGGTGGGAGGGAGAGGGAGCAGCCAAGGGGAGCGGCCCAAGTAGGCCGAATCCTACTTGGGGTTCCTCTCCAATTCGGCTCCCCTTTCTTTTTTCACTGGAGGGGGGAGGAAAGAAGAAGGAGGAGGGAAGGAAGGGGGAGGCCGAATCCCTCCCCTTCCTTCTCTCTTTCCCTCTTTCCTTTCCACACTGGTGCGGCCCATATGAGGGGCGCAGCAGCCTCTAGTGGCTGCTGCGTTTCCCCTCTTGGCCCATTAGGCCCATATCTTTGCCGGGGGGGGGGGGAGGGAGGGATGCCCAAAACCCCTTCCGGTGACCCGATATGTACCCGATACCCTCCGGAACACTTCTGGTGTCCGAATACTATCATCCTATATATATCAATCTTTACCTCTCGACTATTTCGAGACTCCTCATCATGTCCGTGATCTCATCCGAGACTCCGAACAACATTCAGTCACCAAATCACATAACTCATCTAACGCAAAATCGTCATCGAACGTTAAGCGTGCGGACCCTACGGGTTCGAGAACTATGTAGACATGACCGAGACACCTCTTCGGTCAATAAACAATAGCGGAACCTGGATGGTCTATTGGCTCCTACATATTCTATGAAGATCTTTACCTTTCGAACCGTTATGACAACGTACGTTATTCCCTTTGTCATCGGTATGTTACTTGCCCGAGATTCGATCGTCGGTATCTTCATACCTAGTTCAATCTCGTTACCGGCAAGTCTCTTTACTCGTTCCGTCATATATCATCCCGCAACTAACTCATTAGTCACTTTGCTTGCAAGTCTTCTTATGATGTGCATTACCGACAGGGCCCAGAGATACCTCTCCCATACTCGGAGTGACAAATCCTAATCTCGATCTATGCCAACCCAACAAACACCTTCAGAGATACCTATACAGCATATTTATATTCACCCAGCTACATTGTGATGTTTGATAGCACACAAGGTATTCCTCGATATCCGGGAGTTGCATAATCTCATAGTCAAAGGAATATGTACTTGACATGAAGAAAGAAGTAGCAATAAAACTGAACGATCAATATGCTAAGCTAACAGATGGGTCTTGTCCATCCATCATTCTCCTAATGATGCGATCTTGTTCATCAAATGACAACACATGTCTATGGTTAGGAAACTTAACCATCTTTGATTAATGAGCTAGTCTAGTAGATGCTTACTAGGGATACGGTGTTTTGTCTATGTATCCACACATGTATCAAGTTTCTGGTTAATACAATTCTAGTATGAATAATAAACATTTATCAATGATATAAGTAAATATAAAATGACAACTTTATTATTGCCTCTAGGGCATATTTCCTTCAATATTTACATGATTTCTAATAAATGGATCCCGCTTGTAAGGGCACACGTAAAAAAATTCACATCAAGCTTCCAACAAAAACTATCAATATTCGTAATTTTAGTTACTCATCCTATTCTATGTTCAAAACTTAACATACAAATTTTCTAAAAAAATCAGTAATCATGTATATAGTTAGTAATGCTTGAGAACTTTTTAGCTTATTTGAACTGTATGTTTTGGAGATAGTGGCCGCTTGTTGTATCCATCGACTTCTTTCCGTAATATAAGATTTTCAAAAAATAAATACAAAACAATCTAATACAAGGAATATTGAACTTGGATTTTTTGACACATTTAGACCATAGTTTAGGGGATATTCGAAGTTTTAGCTTGCCCGAGCGCACTAATGTGGCATGTTTTTTTTTCAAGTTCCCACGAACAAGCAGGAACCATTTATTAGGAATCATGAAAACACAACATCAAATGAAGGATTAGAACTATCTGCAATGAATTATACAAACATATGGTGTTTTATGCAACAAACTCGAAAAATAGGTACCTGGTGCAAATTCAATCCGAGCTATTGGTGGTTTGTGCAATTTTCTCATTAAACCAGTGATATGAGCGAATTCACACCATGACTAACAGACTCCTAAGTCGTCACACGAGCTGGACCCTCGGGCGCCTTTCGTGTCATCACGAGAAAATTATAAGTATAGTCCTTGAATTCATTGGCGCGTAAACAGAAAAGTCTCAGAAACTTAAGCAACGCTCCAATACAATACTTATAAATGCAAATATAAAAACATGTACGGTCGTGCGTAACTCAAGCTCTCTGGTACAGCCGCATGACGTTGCATTTTTGTCGAAAGGTCCCTCGACTTATCACGAAAGGACCCGCGCCCCACGCCTCCTCGCCGTAATCGTTTGTTTGCTATGAGCCACCCCCACGCCCCGAGACCCACCTGTCCGATATATCACATAGCAGAATACGCAACGGGCATAGTTAAGTTGACTGGAAAAAAAATCAGTTAACTGAATGTTCAGTTAGACACAAATTTTAACATGAATTAAACACCGATTTCACCATCAGATAAACTATTGAATTTAACACGGATTAAACACATATTTCATAATTTGATAAACAACTGTGTTTAACACAAATTAAGCACTACTTTGAACTGTTGGGCTAGCCTCGGTACATCGGCTGCAATATAAAATTTTCCCTATGCGCAGGTCAACCAGGAACATGCTATGGGAGATGGATCGCGGATTGTTAACACTAGACGTGCAGTGCCTTACAGCGAAAGAAGAGTTTGGGCAGTGCATCCGGGTGCTTCGTCTCCTCCTGGTCTGATCTCCCTCGAACAGCCGGTCGTATGATCCCTCGTATTGGTTCGCCTCTAATCATGTCCACGCATGCAGAAGAAACTTCGTGCGACGGACTGCTAGATCCGATCACATAGCCGGCGGCGAGTGGAGGTGGCTAGTTGCAACTCATGCAAAGCCCTAGTGACAGTGTTGAAGCGATCAACGAATGAGTGTGCCACACCTTCATTACATATAGGCATCTGTCGTGGGCTCAACACTTGGGCCTCACACGGATCCTAGAGCCCAAATTCTGTTCGGCCTGGATCCAAGTCCGAGTAGGATCACATTTGACTCATGGAGTTGGATCCGGCCTCACAGGTTCCTTCCCTCAAGGCGCGATATCAGGACCCCGATCCTAAGTTACACCAATCTAGCATGTAACACATCATATCACTTTGCGTCCTCATGCATGGTATCCCCACAGCTGCAGCCTTACCTAGGTCAAGACCGTTTGCACCTTTTGGCTCACGTATATGATTGTGTCGCTAGCATCCATATGACAGGGGACCCGGGCCGACATGACTAGCCGTAAACCCAAGGTGGCACAAACTTATATGGACAGACATACATGACCCAACAATGCATGTGTCGGTCAGCAGCGAGTGTAACCGAGTCATAGCAAGCTACAAAGACTCCAGTAAAATACCGCGTGACATTTCCCCGAAGGGACAGACACAGGAGCAAGGAAGGACACATGCTGGTCAATCCATGTGTTCCGGAGCAGTAGCAAGCTACCATGGCTCAGTGGAAGCGCCAGGAGGCATTTCCCCATAAGACAGGATACCAAGACCAAACAACTAGGTGTCGGATCCCACACATACCAAGCATTTCAATAACATACACACAATATGCTCGATATGTGTAAATACAACATGGCATCACAACAAAACTCTATGAATCAAAGTATTTATTTAAAAGGCTCTGAGGAGCTATACATATCATGATATTACAAACATGAGTCTCATGACCCAGCATTCAAGTCATACAAGCAACAAGCACAGGCAGAAGCATAAACATGTATGAGTACAAACATCTGAAAAAAAGAAGGCTAGAAAGCTTGTCTATCTACAAGACCCTCCAAAGGAACCAGACCCCTACCTATGATTCCAAACTAATCATCGAAGCCCACGAAGAACTACTAGTGGGACTGAAGTCTCTCTACAAAAACATAAATTAAGCAAATGTGAGTACAAATGTGCTCAGCAAGACTTACATTAGAACTATCTACATATGCATCAGTATCAACAAAAAGGGGGGGTGGAGTTTAATTGCAGTAAGCCATCTTTGACCCAGTGGCTATCCTGTACTATGACTGTTGGTAACCCTTTTGAGGTGAGAAAGCGCACATGAGTCCACATATTCATCATAACAATACACCACTATGGATCCGTTCCCGTTTCCCTACGAGAAGGCCATCCATAACACTCACACTGATCTTGCGCATTTTAGAGTATCCATTCCAACTTGTCTATGAACAATGTAAGCTTTCCAAATAGTCCATATCCGAGGACGCCACTATCTGAATAGATCATTTATAACCCTGTAGGGGTGTACTTCTTCACACATGTTTCCACCACTTAGTCTCTGCACACGATATGTGCTCGGCAGATTCAAGCGAAAACCGGCGTGGGTGTAGACCACGACCTGACTAATGACACAAGACCCTAGTCCAGGTTTATTGCCTATTTGAGTTCCATCCGCAAGGAAGTCCGCCCGAGGTTTCCACTACGGCCCCAAATGATGTGTGCAGGGTTCCCAAGCCCACCAAACGAGTGTCTCGGTACACCATGCCACGGTGTATCTACCGCATCATAGCCCACCCCTAGGGTCAGCGCTATGCATGGCCTCAAAGACATATCCTACAAACACCAGAAACTAGTTGCAACTCCTGGACAGAGATCAAGACGACTAATAAGTCGAGCGGGGGTCATATTTCAGGGCCCACTGTGTGGTGGTAGCTGTTCTTGGATCACAAACACAGAATCAGTTCCTGAGGAGGTTTCAATGAGATAACCCACCATGTACTGCTACATGGCCTCTCATCACTACCTTTACCAAGTCGTGTTCACACACTTAGCTCTCAACAGTAGGACATGTTCACCACCATCCCAATCCATCCCAAATGAGTCAGACCTGACACAACTTTAAGCATAGCAGGCATAACAAGCAATCATGAATGACTAGGCACACCATGGCTCAAAAAACTCCTACTCATGCTAGTGAGTTTCAACTATTTACTATGGTAAAGACATGTCATGCAGAGGAATGGTTCAACTACCGCAACATGTAACAGTTGAATCGTTGTTGTCCTAATGCAGTAAAATAGAGCAATAGCGAGAGAGTGGGATTGTATCGGAATGCTCAAAGGGGGGTTGCTTGCGTGGCACTTCCGAAGATAGTATTGTGTCTTCGTTAGTGACATCGATCTCAACGTCGGAACAACGTCTACCGAGAGGGAACAACACCGACAACAAAGAAGGAACACAATCAATGCAATGCAACAATATGATGCATGATCATGACAGGGCAATATGATGTAATTTGGGCTAGTGCACTGGCAACAATGTTGGGTAACGCTGCATGGAAAATGAAAAATTTCTACACACACGCAATATCAATCCGTGGAGATGCATAGCTATGAGAGGGGAGAGTATGTCTACGTACCCTTGTAGACCGTTAAGCGGAAGTGTTTATCAACACGGTTGATGTAGTCATACACCTTCACGATCCAACCGATCAAGTACCGAATGTACGACACCTCCGCGTTCAGCACACGTTCAGCTCGATGACGTCCTCGCCTTCTCGATCCAGCAAAAGAGGCGAAGTAGTAGATGAGTTTCGGCAACACGATGGCGTGATGACAGTGGTGGTGAACTTGTTCCCGTAGGGCTTCGTCATGCACTGCAGAAAACTTGACGGAGGATGAAACTGGGGAGAGGGGCGCCGCACATGGCTCGTGGATTATCGTCGGGTGTGTGGACCCCCCTCCCTCTCATATATATGATTATTATGTCTTTGCCACTCGTGGACATTTCCACCCTTCTGGCTTCCTCTGATTTGGCTTTGAGATCCGTGTAGCATCTTGTAGGTCTGCCATTGATTAGTCTTCCATTTTGTCTGATTGCACTGAGACGAGTTCATAGCACTAAGTATTAACAAGATTACATGTTGATACATGTGTATACGCATGAATCTTTTTTCAGGAATCTTTTTTAAGTTCATGGGGAACTTCTTTTAGCAATATAGGTCTTAATCAACAACCAATTTTTTGTAGTATTATAAGGTATCTTCTTGATGGAGTATTTATGACTTGATATTTTGATACCTCTAGTCTAACACATACTCTACTAGAACCGTATTAGTATGACCATTGGCATGCTTCATTAACTGAATCCTGATGAAAGAATGATGACAACATAGTGTTTGCACGGATCATGAGGCATGTATTGAACGGGGATAACAGGGGGATGGCACTGCCACCCAGAGAGGTTGCATAGTCTCCGGGTGTTAAAAAATTCACACTATGTAGGTGGGGAGGGGAGGCAGCCAGGGTGCACCCCAAGGGTGGCCGCTGGCCCCCTTGGGCGCCTGCCCTATGGCGCCCCCCTTCCTTATTTGCTCTCGAGGGGAAGGAAAGGGGAGGAGAGGAAAGGCAAGGGGAGGCCAACTCCCCTCCTTGCTTTTCTCCCCAAGGCCTGCGGCTAGAGGAGGAGCGCACCAGCCCCTTGTGGGCTGGTGTGCTCCCCTCGTTTGGTCAATTAACCTTCGAGTCATCCCGGAACCCCTTCCGGGGATCAGATAATTACCTGGTACATTTCAAAACCTTTTCGGTGACCAAATAGCATCGTCCTATCTATCAATCTTTACCTCCGGACCATTTTGGAGCTCCTCATCATGTCCGTGATCTCATCTGGGACTCCGAACAACATTCCTTCACCAACTCACATAACTCATATAATATTATATCATCAACGAACATTAAGCATGCGGACCCTACGGGTTTGAGAATGATGTAGACATTACCGAGATGCCTCTCCTGTCAATAACCAATAGCGGGACCTGCCCATATTGGTTCCTACATATTCTATGAAGATCTTTATCAGTCTAACCTTTATGACAACATACGTAATTCCCTTTGTCTGTGGGTATGTTACTTGCCCGAGATTCAATCGTCTGTGTCTCCATACCTAGTTCAATCTCGTTACTGGCAAGTCTCTTTACTCGTTCATAATGGATCATCTCGTAACTAACTCCTTAGTCACTTTGCTTGCAAGCTTCTTGTGATGCTGTATTACCGAGAGGGCCCAAAGATACGTCTCCGATACACGGAGTGACAAATCCCAATATCGATCCATGCCAACTCAACAGACATCTTCGGAGATACCTGTAGAGCATCTTTATGATCACCCAGTTATGTTGTGATGTTTAATAGCACACAAGGTATTCCTCCGATATCCGGGAGTTGCATGATCTCATGGTCGAAGGAATATGTATTTGACATTTAGGAAAGCGGTAGCAATAAATTGAACGATCATATGATATGCTAACAGATGGGTCTTGTCCATCATATCATTCTCCTAATGATGTGATCCTGTTATCAAGTGACAACATATGTCTATGGTTAGGAAACCTTAACCATCTCTTGATCAACGAGCTAGTCTAGTAGAGGCTTACTAGGGACACGATATTTGTTTATGTATCCACACATGTATTTAAGTTTCTGGTTAATACAATTCTAGCATGAATAAGAAACCTTTATCATGATTAAGGAAATATAATAATAACACTTTATTATTGCCGCTAGGGCATATTTCCAACAAACAATTTAAATGAAGTTGATTTGAACACAAGATTCAAATTCAAACTCCATATAAGACATTTCAAATGGCATTTATTCATTTTCAATTACAGCAGCTTTAAGTTTTTCAAACATGCATGAGAATGCCATAAACAGATTCTTCATATTTTCTAATAATTTTTCATATATAAACTATTTCATTTTGAGCTACGATTTAGTTTTTATGATTTTTAGAAGTTCTGACTATTTTTTGGAATTAATAAATCATTTCTGCTTTATTTTTATATCCAGAAACATTTATTGCGTCAGCACTATGTAAGGGTGATGCTAGCATTGACCAAAGTAAAATTTGACTGGTGGGGCCTACCTGTCATCGAGTCAGTTAACTAACAAGGTTAATTAAACTAAACTAAAAGTTGTTAGCAGGGCTGGCCCCACTTGTTAGTGACTAGGGGCATCATTAGGTTAGTTTTAACCGGTGTTTAGCCGGAGCTAACTCGCCAGCAAGGTGCCGTGGCAGCGGTGTGGCTCGAGAATCACGTACGGTGGACCGTTTGATGTGTGTGTGGCCTCTCTGGAGAGCTGGAGCAATGTCGCATCCAACGGTGGCCTCAGCCGGAGCTGGAGTTGCCGGAATCGTCGACAACGATGGCAGGTGCGGTGGCCGGAGCTCAGGCTCGAGCGGACGCAATGCTACAGGGCATGGGGGAGCTCTCCGAGGGGCTCAACTGACTCCTGGTGAGGCAGGGAGCATGATGACGCGCTTGGGCGTGACCAAGGCATGCTAAAACAACGACAGTGACGAGGACACCGACGATGAGCTCGGGAGCTTACGGATGGCGGCTACGGGAGGCGCGCGAGGGAAAAGAAGGATGACAGAGGGTCAGTGGCTCACGGCAAGTCGGTCGGTTCAGACGGTAGGGCCGGTGAGGTGTCGGATCGAGTGGGGCGGCGAGGCGGATCTCCGGTGGCTGAAGAAGAGGATGATGGCGATGAGGGCGTGACGGGGCGCTTCGACTGGCTTTCTTCCATGGAGAGGCGTAGCACGAGGTGGCAGAGCTACTGGACATACTAGCTAGGCAAGGGGGTCGGTGGCTACAACAACAACGAGTGGTGGCGACAGGCGCGCTCGAGGGCGCTGCGGGGAGAGAGTAGAGGAGGGGGAAGAAGAGAGCTGCGAGGCGAATGAGGAAGAGAAGGTCTCGGGCATCTCCGTGGCGCGTCCAGAAGAGGTGGGGCGTCGTGGTGGAAGCAGGAGCTTGTGTGCTGCGGCCACATGCTCCCGTCCTCCTGTGAGGAGGTTGGGGGTGACTGGCAGAGGCCAATGGGCTGGGCCGGCCAGGTAAGTGGCCCATGGCCTTCTCTCTCTCTCTCTCTCTCTCTCTCTTATTTTTGTTTTTGTTTTTTGTTTTTCTACTGAAGTTTTGAGCTTAGGAAAAATACCAAGCCATTTCCTAAAATCCTGAAATATTCATGGACACTTGCTCAATTATTTCAGCGGCCCGCAAACAATTCCAGCATTATTTTAGCATTTAAATTATTTTATAGTATTTAAATGTGCAAATTCAAATACAATATGATTTAATTCAAAAATCCAGAGTGACCTAGAAAAATGTGAACCATTTTTGGTAGAGGTTCTGGACCAATTCAAAAATGATAAACTTTTATGAATGGCATTTTTGTTCATTGGAAATAATTTCAGTTGATCCTAGTTTTCCAGAGGGGTGTTGGGGTTTGCTGGATCCCCATTTCATATTCATTTGAATTTGAAACATGATGACATGTTGATCATGCAAAGACAAGCAAAGGCTAAAGCTAGGGCTATAACACGCGACCCCTTAAGTTCAAGTCGGCTTGGTTGTAGGTCGGATCACCTTCGACCTGCTCGGTTGGTAGCGGCCTCTAGCAAGGCGTGCCGACCATCAAGTAGACAATGAAGCCGGTTGGCGAACTTGTACAACATGTCGCACTTATGTTCCATTTGCCACACAATATATGTTATCGGGCTTAAGGCGAGTATTTGATCCTTGTGCTAGCCCGACCTCTTTCTCGTTCCAGTGATACTGACCACAAACCGGATTATCTCATAACCGTTGTCGTATGTCCATGCTTATCTTGATCGGATCACACGAGGGGGCTAGAGTATATCTCTGCTGATCGGAGGGGCAAATCTCATCTTGCTCGACTATGTCTCACATCATGGGTATGGACAAGGCCGAAACCTACCTTTATAACTACCAAGTTCCGAAGTAGCGTTTGGTCGTCCAAAGCAGGTATGTCATCATCCCGAGTACATGCGCCAGCTCTGGTCTTAGGACATAAAAGATATGTTGTACCAGAGACTCATAGATGACCTATTGTTGCATCTCATAGACGGGTCTGTCCGACTCGGACCTTATCTGGACTCGGAGCCTACTATGTCGAATCCGACCAGATCTTTATGAGTCCATATTATCCTGTTAGCATCCAATGCTCCATGGCCAGTGAGACCGAGCCATCCACCATGTCATATGCTAGTCTAGTCGGCTGCGTGCCCACACAGCCCTTTCAACTAGGGACCTTTTAGGATAGTCATCATACAATGCATAGTCGCATAAACAAGTCATGTACTTGCTGATACACATCGTTGGTAATGTCCAAGGACTATCTTTATTCATAAACATAGAGGAAATATCATCATACATGATTGCCTCTAGGGCATATCTCTAACATGAACTCACGTAGAACACTAAGTACGACCATTAGAGAAACTAAGCTCGAAATTAGATAAATTTATTCACACCCTTCTTCTCCTTCATCGCATTGCAGAAGCCGCAACCCAACTAATCCTCCTATAATAACGGAATCTCGATGATGTCGTCATTGGAAAGGCCAAGCGCCGCGCCCATTCACACTCAAGCGTCGTGCACGGCTGCTGGACTCAGCGTGCTAGGCCAGCTGGTTAGCCTAGTGCCACTTGTCGAAGCCATCAAGGCCACGCGCTGAACCTCCTCCGCTTGCGTCCGTGCCTCGCGAAGGATGGCTTTGGCCTAAGCGGCGATGATGGATGCCTGAAAGACGTTGGCTACAACAGGATCTTCCTGCTGCAACTTAGGGTCGGGGTGAGTGTGTGTTTGTGCCACTGGCATGGGTGGCGTCGGGGCGTGGTGCACACCAACATCACCGTCATCACTAGTGATTAAATCGGTTATCAAGTGGCACTAGGAGTGGACCGAAAAATATGCTTCTCATGGAGTTAAAGAAATTCTTATTAAATTTGTTATCAAAGCTCATCCTACTTATGATATGGGCATGTTTAAATCCCCACCCTGTTTGTTTGATGAACTGTCTAATTTGATTAGGAACTTCTTGGGGGGAGATGAAAAGGACTTTCCTAATTTATCTTTATGTAGCTTGGCAAGCCCCTAAATTTGCCTCTTTTTTTAAGAAAACAACATTCCTAATTTTATTCCCATGTGCCCATGGCAACTTCCTAGATTTTCCATCTTTATCGGAAAAGATGGCAAATCCTCAAGTTTGCCATGATGTGTATTTTTATGAGAGCATGATGGCACGCATCGGCATACACATCGTGGTAATTTTAGAGACAATTGCCATGATCTTTTGTACTCAACATCATGAGAACTTAGTGCCATGGTAATTCTTGCACACAATTTGCCATTATTTTTTGAAGTGATCATGGCAAGTATTTCCTCCGTCCCAAAATAAGTGTCTCAACTTCAGTATAACTTTGTACTAAAACTAGTACAATGTTGAGACACTTATTTTAGGACGGAGGAAGTAGTATATCATCACATATGGTGCTAAAAACAATTTGACATGGGAATATTTATGTTCTTGAAAATATACCGACAATTTTAAAGTTTAATTGCTATGCCCATCTTTCACCGTATAACACTATTATGGTGCATAGGTTTTGAAAATTATTTTTTCCATGGGACTTTTATTACGGTGCATAGGTTTCAAAAATTATGTGTTCGGCATCAATTTTTTTGCCATGGCAAAATATGATGGCAATTTATATGTTATCCACTATACATATGTTTATGTTTAGTATGACACCTTTTAAAGATGATTTTACCTTGGCAAACTAAGATCAAAATGATTTATCAGAAAAATAGCTACTACTTTTTACACCATGGAAAGTTATATCTTCTTAATTTGACATGTTCTTTGTGATGATAGACAAATAAAGCAAAAATGCAAAAAAGATATAATTTTTGCCATGACCCATGAAGCAAATATTCCATGATACACAAAAATAATTTGCCATGTTCCATGTAGTAAAATTTGCTATGAGAGAAAACAAGAGCAAAAACACACACAAAATGGCATTATTCCGTAAATTTGCCATGACCCATGAAGTAAATCTGCCGTGATACAAAAAATAATTTGCCATGTTCCATGTAGTACACTTTGCAATGGTACAGAACATAGCAAAAATACAACCGGGTTTCTAAAGTAAATTTGCCATCACCCAAATAATTTTGCCATGATACAAAAATAGAAATTGCCATGTTCCATGTAGTACATTTTGCCATGATTAAAAAAGAAAAATGTGGGACTCTCTATCTTCTTGGGTAGATTCTAGATCGTCTTTCATTTTGTTAGTGAGTAGTTTTCTTATTAATAAGTCAAGTCAAGAGTAATAAGAGAACCGTAGGAGCTTGCCAGGACGGCTTGGTAATCAAGCAGGCGCCAACTCCCAGTTCTTTCTCTTCTTTCTTTTTGATTTTTTATTCTTGTTTTCTTACTAAACGTATAATCTCCTTTCCGGGGAAGGGGTAACATAGACGGAGGAACATGTAGATTGATATAGACTTTTTCAATCTTTTGCCTAAGCGAAGTAGTTGATCCTAGAATTGTCATGGTCCAAAAAATAAAATTGCGATTTTCCATAAAGTAATTTTGCCATTGTAAACAAAGGAATTTCCCATGGTCTACGAGGTAAACTTGCCATGCACCCGGAAAAAAAGGAAATTTGTCGTTGTCCAAAAGAATTAAATTTTGCCATGGTCCAATTTCTTTTATATGGTCCAAATTTTTTCCATGATAAATTTTGGGGAGTTTTGTAAATAGTCGCACAACAAATAGTCACAAATTTGCCATATTTTTTTGTGGATTTCGTCAATATTCACATGGAAAACTAAAAGAACTTAGGTTCAAACGTATTTATGTATAAGTTTCTTGGATAAAATTTCTTCTATGGCATCGTTAGCTATAACCATCAATTTTTTCAAGGCAATTTTCAGGGAATTTGTTTTATTTTGTTTAGCTGTTCAAAGTCAGGTCTAATGCCACTTTATAGGCTTTGGTAATGCAATCATGAGTGTGTGTGGGTGGGGGCGGGGAGGGGCGGGGGGTTCATTCGATGGGGAGCCCGTCCAAATCGGGGTCCAACTTCTCATACATGTACAACAGAAGGTCAAATTTGCTTTTGAAAAGTTTTGGAATGTTGACTTTTTTATACTCCCTCTTATTAAAAAAGAGTGTCATGGCTTTAGTTCAGCTTTATTTCAAATTATGATAGTCACATAGACGGTCAAAATTTGATACGAAGAAGTTTCCATAAATCCAGAAGTAAAGACAAACTCCACCTAGACTCTTTTTTAGGTGAACAAAATTGGTTTCACCTACGCGCCGGTGTACTTGGAGCCTTCCAGGACGTGCAGCGCCGGGACCGTTTCGAATGGATGCCTCCGTTCCGTCCGACTCTCGCGACCATGCGTGCACCCACCGGATGCAGCTCATTTGGACGCAACGGCACGTTCACGTTCCCCGGGCCGAGCTGGACGTGGGCGCCCTCCCCATCTGGAGATCCCCGACCCACCGTAACCGAATCCCCACCTCCCTCCGTCCAGGATCGGGTGACCAGGTGCACTTCATTCGGCTCCTCTCCTCTGACCTCTCTGCCCGTCCGTCGACTACAAGTTTTTTCCATCGATGATCTCGCCAGCGATTAGCCAGATGGCTAAACAAGTACAAATCATTGATCAAGTTGGTCATTAGAGAAAATCACAGGGCGGTGGCTTTGCCTTATATTCAATAAACGAGCAGTACATGTGTACTGTATTATATTGGCAAGACGACGAGGGAAGCGATCCTATGCTTGCTGGATTTGATTCGGGGGCACGCGGTCCCGCGTGTTTATTTAAGAAACTTAGATTACTTTCAATGCATTGGTGCTTACATGAGGTGCTAAGCACATTAAATACTTTAGCAACTAAAGTCCTTAATGTATAAGGCTTGTACAATGCAAGGTGCTTAGGGGAGGTGCTTAGAGAAATAAATCAGGTTTTTGTTAAGCACCGGTGCTTATTTGTACAGGATAGAAGCTTAACTAAGCGTCTTTCCTGTAGAAATAGGCACCGGTGCTTCAGAAAAACTCGGTTTATTTTTTTAAGCAAATTCCTAAGCATTTCCCATTGTACAAGGCCTAAGTGTTTAACTTGGTGGTGCTAAGCATTCTTCATTTTATTATTTTGCAACTAAAGTTCTTTGTCCATTGATGAGATTCTTTCATTTAAGTGTTTTGCCTAGGTCCTCGCGTCGGACTCAAATCCGGCCCCTCAAATGGGCGCGTCCACAGGCAGTGACCGTGCATACTTCAAATTTGAACAGTGGCATCCCGACATCTCATACTAGATTTTCAAATCCATACAAAAACATGCAAACTAAAATAAACGTACGTACTATGTCGATCACCTAGCTACTCGTCGTCGGAGATTCGACAATCTCCGTGCCCGGCTCCGGCAGCATGGGCGACAGCTGCAGCTCCGGCGCCTCCGGCTGCTTCGCCCCGGCCTCCTCCGTCTCTATCTCCGCATCGAGTTCGGCGAAGAGCGCGTCGGACTCCGCCTGCTCCCGCCGGAGGAACACCCGGTTGGCCTCCACATAGGCCTCGTCCTGGATGGACTCCAGGATGGCCTGCTGCTCCACCATCTTGTCGGACCGGGCTACGGCGAACTCCGCCTCCGCCTGTTCCATGTTGAAGCCCGACAACTGTTGCTCCGACAGCTCCGGCTCCTCCTCCTCTGCCCCCTCCACCTCCATCGGAGCAATATCCTCCTCCTTCTCTTCCCCGGCTCCGGCGAGTCCGAAGTGAGCCCGGCAGCGATGCGGGCGGCGCGCGCGGCTTGCCTCGCCCGGATCTCCTGGTGGATCTCGTAGCGGTGCTTCGGCGTCAGCATGGCGTAGTAGGTCATCTTGCTCTGGACCATGGCGAAGTGCCGGAGCGTGGGCAGAGTGTTGGACCGTGGGCAGAGCGCTGGAGCGGGAGAGGGAGGAGGTGGATGGGCTCGAACTGGCAGCGCGGAGAGGGGGAAGGTGGATGGGGTTAGGGTTGCGGGACGCCGGCCTGCTTAACTAGCCGGATTTGGTCTTGGGCGGCGAGCCGGAGCGGCGCCACGTGGCGTTCACACCGCAACGACGGTCGCGGCTTCCGTCGGACCGCCGGGTTTTCGGTCGTTTTCACATGGGACCCCGCCGTCAGACCGACGTAGCAGGCGCGCCCGGGCGCGCCTGAGCGCTCCATATCCACCCCATATTTGGGCTGGATATGAGGGGTGTCGGTCAGCCCGGGCGTTTGAGGCACGTTTGAGGGAACTGTCTGGGTCAAAAAATGGTGACCGGCAAGTGATCGGGCGGGCCGCCCGGGTTTTTGAGGCCGGTTTGGGGTGCCCAGCTGTAGATGCTCTTACGAACTTCTTCTTTAACTTCAAAGTACTCTTTATTGCAAGGTGATCACCATATAGAAACTTAGTACAAATTTTATTGAATCCAAACAATAGATACATCATTTATTGAAGTGGCACAATGTCATTTAAAAGCTCCTCAAACCAATCAACATTCGACATTAGAGGAAAATTTAGTCAATCTAGCAAGCTCATGAATAACCTTATTTGCATTTCTATTACAATGTAATCTAGATATAGGAAAATCACAAGTAAGAAAATAAAAATCATCAAAAATTGCCGCCACCACTCCTGTCGGCCATCCTTCATTGTTGATTGTATCAATGACCTCCAAATTATCAGAGTTGATAACAACGATTGCGTCTCGCCCGTTGAATCAAAGAATGACCCAATCTAAGCGATTTCGCACGTGTTTTCTGAAATACTAACGAGTCAAAACATACGAGATCGGCTGCCCAACCGACGTTGAGCATGGGATCATGTCGATCCGAGATCGGGAAAGGAAGCTCATCACCCAGGTACTGCGCTCCAAGAATCGCATGTATGTGGTTAACCTACATGTTGTCAAGCATGTATGCCTGTGTGTGCATGTCGACGACACTTGGAGATGACACGCGCACTTCCGTCACCAGAACTTTGCCGGCCTCCAGAAGCTGTCCAAGATGGATAATGTGGGGCCTGCCTGCAATCACCCATGTCGTGGAGATGTGCAAGGCATGCCTCGTCGGGAAGCAACGATGTGCCTCGTTAGAAGTAGTGGCTAAGCACAAGGCAACAAAGTCACTCGAGCTCGTGCACGATGACTTGTGTGGCCCAATCACGCCGGCAACAATAGGAGGGAAGCACTATTTCCTCCTCCTCATCGGCGACCACAAACATTACATGTGGCTCATTCTGGTGAGGACAAAGGACGAGGCTGCAGCGGTGATCAGCCGCTTCAAGGTTCGGCCAGAGCTCGAGTCCCGGTGCCCTCTGTCTGTCTTTCGAACGGATCGCCGCGAGAGGGGGGGGGGATGGGGGCATTAGAGTTTTAAGAGTGGTGTGCTGGTCACCGGAACATGCTTCACTTGACCACCCCATACCCTTTGCAACATAATGGGGGTGGTCGAGCGGCAAAAACGAATGGTCGTCGACACCGCACATTGCATTCTCAAAGCCATGGGCATGCTGGTGATGTTCTGGGGCGAGGTCATAGCGATCTTAGTCTTTGTGCCCAACCGATCCTACACCCTCAACGTGGAGGGGCACACACAGTACGAGGCGTGGCACGGAGGCAAGCCCGGCGTGCACTTTCCTTGTGTCTTTCGCGACAGGGCACATGTGAAGGAAATCAGGCCGAGGTTGAAGAAAGTTGATGGTCACAACAAAACCTTGGTCACACATAGCTATGAGCCCGACAACAAGGCCTACCGCCTTTATCACCCCATCAATAATTGATTACACATCTCCCGCGGCGTAGTCTTCGGTGAGGGAAAAGACTGGGACTAGGGGGAGCACGACATCGATAATGCTCTCTTCGTTACTAAGAGCTGGACAACCAGGCTGGAAATGCCCTCCATGGCAGCAAAATCGCTCGGGAAAGTAATCCCTTCTACGACAGCGGAAGCGAAAGCTGCCTCGATGGATGAATATGTAAGAACCACTGTTAGGGTATGATCTACACATTTCATATACATCTTTTGGCTCTGAAATATGCGGTTTATTGAGTTATATTCATTCATTTCTTGCCATGAATTGTTGAATTTGTGAATGATAATCATATAAAGGGGTCATTTACTACTCAGTGGTTTGTTTTGCAGAAAAATGCGAGAAGGCACTATAAACTTCAAGATACGGACTAAGTGGCTAAGAGAACGAAGAAGAGGAGGAAGAATGGACTTGTGCAAGAAGAAACAAAGTAACCAGGGGGCCAACTTGAGAAGAGAGGGATGTTCTTGCGAAGGAAGAAGGAAGCAGGAGGGCCATTGTGCAAATGGAAGATCAGATCGAGGGGTCAAAATCCCTAGTCCATCTCCAATTCCCCTGGGCCTGGCTACTCAACTCTCTCCCTCACACCCCCTTCTCCACCACCGGCCGCCGCCGCGGCCAGGCCGGCGAGGCGGCGCGCCACCAGCACCTCCCACCACATCACCACCTTGCGCCATCCACCAGCGCCACCATCTTCTTCTCCTTCCCCGAATCCACCATCATCCATCCACACCGCCGCTACCAGCACCACAACGCTTCCCCGCACCTCGCGCCCCTGCTGCTCCTCTTCTTCTCCTACGCCTTGCTGTTGCTCCTCCACTTCTCAACTCGAACCAGCTGCTCCTCCTCCTTCCCTTGCCTCTTCTCAATCTGCTGCTACTACTCTTCTCCTTACCTCACTGCTGCACTTCTCCTTCTCCTAACCTTGCTGCTGTTCTTCTCTGAATCCCGTACTGCTGCTGCTCCTTTCTCCATGCCCCAGTTGCTGCTTCTTCTTTCTCTAATCTCCTGCTGCCATCTCTCTTTTCCCTTTTCTTCTCTGAATTTTCTGTAGTTTGAGACGTCTAGTCTGTAACATTCAGATTCTAAGAGTACTTGCTTCCTGTACTAGTTACTTCTACTGTCTATTTTTAGTTGTTCAATACTACTCTGTTGATCTGTGATACTAGTCAAGTGGCTTGTTTAATTTGTTTACTTGTGTAACCTGAATCATGGTGTAGTACCCTGTTCGCATATGTGTGCTTATGTGTGTTCTGTAGTCCCTGTGTTAATTACGTTCATGTGAAAATATATATGTTTGTGTTGTGATATATTTCTGTCTCTGTCTCTGTCATAGCATTCTTTCTTCCCCTTTGTTACTTGTATGATAGTAATATATGTGTTCGTGTCCCATTGCTTCCCTTTATGTTAGTGTTTTAGCGTCTCTAGTAAAACAAAAATCTGAATCTACCTTTGCCCTTTTTGCATTTTCATTGGCGACAATCTTCATAGTTTAGGTTTATTTTCTGTTCCCATCATCTGAATTGTATTACCTAGCTTTAGTTGAGCGTAGCTGCTGATTGCCTAGTCCCTGTGGAGAACACGACATCCATAGTTTGGGGCGTATAAGCCCGTTATATTATAATTGATCAGGGTAGCTGAAAACATTGCCATGGCATAGCCGCCCAACGCCCCTTCCACTCTTGTGGGCGGCCACGCAGTGGAGTTTGTCTCGCCACCATCTACGTGTGAGGCCCTCTTCGAAGTCGACGACAAGCTAGAGGTCATCCGCCGCTACTGCCATGTCCTAAACATAAACGACGACAACCTCGGGCAGGCATAGTGCCTCCTTCTCACCCCTTCCAGTGGGCCTGCGACGCTTGCTAAAGCAGAGTGTGATGAGCACTGGCAAGAGGCGATGCACGACGAGCTCATGTTAATCGAGGAGAATGTCACCTGGACTCTAAATGATTTTCCTACAGGAAAAAAGTTGATCGACCTCAAATGGGTTTACAATCTCAAGAGCGATGCCGTCAGCAACATGGCGAAGCATAAGGTGTGTCTAATCGCGAAAGCCTACATCCAACGTCCGGGGATCGACTTCAAGGAATTCTTTGCCTGGGCGGCTCGCCTGGATTCCAGTCACCTCCTGCTCGCCGTCACCGCTCAGTTTAAGTGGAAAGTTCACCACATGGACGTGAAGACAACCTTGCTCAACGATGAGCTTAGTGAGGAGGTCCATGTCACCAGCCTCCAGGATTAATAGACAATGTTAGCTCCAGCAAGGTCATGCACATGCACAAGGTGCTCTATAGAGTGCGACAAGCTCCTTTGTAGGATCGAGAGTATATCAACCAGAGTGGGAGTCAATGGGAGATTTTTTTTTTCCAAAACTTCAATTATCTTGAGACAACACAACGGAAGTAAAACTACAGAAGGAACACTGAAACTAAATTAGAATAGGCACATGAAAATAACTAGACTAAACCAGTAAGACTAAGCAAAACTTCCAACGAAAGCGATGATAATCTTCCTAGTATAGGACAAAGTACCTTCTCGATGACAATGGTAACACCAAAAGGAAACAGTACAAACAACACATATGGAGACTATGAACGAAGCAAATCACGAAACACAAACACTAACAAGAGATGCCGATCAATGCAAGCCACAGCTGAATGACAAGGTAACACCAAAGGATCAACAGATGAGCATACTGACAGATAACTTTGAGCACAAAATATTTAAATACAGATAACTTCAGTAATATTTTAAGGGGTCAATACCTTCACGCAATGTTCTCGGTATAGTTTTTTCTTGGAACATATCTCTTTCTTCCCTGCAATGTAGATACTTCTCGGTGAAGTTCTTCAAACTTCTTGACAAAATGTAGCATTCTTTTCGATACGTTAGGGACTATTTCTTTCTGTGTGAACTAGCAAACAAATCAGTCGCTTACTGTTTCTAAGAACAATCTCTAAAACCAAAGAGGCAAGTCATTGCACCAACATCTTTGAGGGTGGAACACTAAGTTGCACAATGTTCCGCGGTCTTCGGGTTTCGCTCAGAGCGAACTGGAACATGTGGTGTACACCCCGAAAACGGTGATAGGTTCCTGCTCATCGGTGTCTAGATCGACAACCTTGTCGTGTCCAGCACGCGTGCACCGGCAATCGAGGTGTTCAAGATGGAGATGAGCAACCGCTCCAAGATGAGCGACATTGACCTACTTTCTGTGTACCTTGGCATCGAAGTGAGCCGGGAGCCTGGCTGGATCACTCTGGAGCAAACAACGTTCCCTGCCAAGATTTTGGAGAAGACAGGCATGACAGACTGCAGCCGCGTGCATGTGCCCATGGAGTTGCGCTTGAAGCTCTCCAAGGAAAGGATGAATCCGTCGGTGGACGCTGCCTTGTATCATCGTGAGCCTCCGCTACTTGGCGCACACGCGGCCAGACACCAGCTTCATCATCGACATGGTGAGCCGGTTTATGGAGGCACCAACAACGGACCACATGAGCGTCAGCAAACACCTAGTCAGATACATTGCAGGGATGCTTGACCAAGACTGTTGCCCATACATGCAACTCTGCGTTTCGATTAATCACCGCCAAGTGGGTCGACGTGACGGCTAATCACCCATCTATTAATAGTGCGATCGCACCCGTCGATTTTCGAGGTGGCCGTTTGAAGGGCCGCCATGTGGTATCCACTGCTCACCATCCCCGGCTATAAAGGTCCAACGACGAGGCGCCCCCATCCCCAAAACCCTAGTTGTCTCCCCCTCCTCCCCTCACATCTACTCCACTATCCACAAAAATGCTGGCGCGCAAGAACTCAACATATTGCCTGAACTTATCTACTCCACTATCGAGTGACGTATTTTGGCACACATTTTGCATCCTTTGTCTGCTCATATATCGTCGTAGGATTGGTGGTAAGATTCGTAGATGCTACCGCAAAAAGGCTTGCCCTATGTGGATGACCTCATGTCCTCATGTTTTCCATTTTGCCTTTGTAAGCCGATTTGTACGCCCGGTTAGATTGATGGTAAGATTCGTAGATGCTAACCGCAAGGCTTGCCCTATGTGGATGACCTCATGTCCTCATGTTTCCATTTTGCCTTTGTAAGCCGATTTGTACGCCCGGTTAATAATTAATAATACATGGTTGTGTGCATCACTTGATGCAGATGCCGGGGACATTTCATCTTTTTAAGAAGAAAGTCTTATACTCATACACGTGTTTGGTGGATTAAATTGATGGTAAATTACCCAACAAGTTTGAAGAAAATGACAGAAAAAAATCAATGGAAACAAAATTCATATAGTTAGCCCTTTGACGACTAATATTTGCGCATAACCATCGCAACCTCCAACTCTATTAGAGTTGCTCTTAGCAGCCGGATCAAACTTGGCCGGCACAGAATCGTTTTGCTTGTCGTCTTGCCCATATAATATGCAGACTGGCTAGTAGTAGAGTACCTCTCAATACTCCACTGGAGTTTGTTGCAGATTCTTTATCTCGCTAAAGGCAAGTTAGCTTTCTCTAATAACAAAGTTGATCAGCTATTCGTAGTTAGCTTATCTCGCGGGATCAGCGATGGGGAAAGCTTGTAGACGCGTACGGGGGAGTTTTAACATGCTTGTTCTTTTTGCAAACGTTTTTTTTCAAACTTTCATAGCCAAGTGTAAAATCTATAAGAGGTCACTATACTTGAGAAAATGTTCATTTTAGTCACTCGGTTTCATTGTACCCAATAGTCACTCACGGAGGTTAAGGTACACGTGTTGGTCACTAGTATGTTTGGCTTTTCTTAAATCAATTTATTAATTAACAAGAGGAGAATTGACCCCTTAGTTTGCGAAAAACAGACGAACATGGGACATCACTGGCCAGCCTGGCTACCTTACCATATTTCACATATGTTGCGGCAAGGTTAAGTGCAATACAAACCCGTCTGCCCTTGTATCCCCCGAACCACAAAAAACAAATCAAGCAGAGTGGGTGAAGTCGATGGCAATGTGGGCCATCCCTTTGCAGTCCTTGTCGTGGGCAGTGAAGAAGATGACACTCTATTTCGCCTGTTAGCCATGGCTGAGGAAGACTCATTATTGTACCCGAGCTCCAAGAAAGTCGCCAACCTAGACTCATTGCTTACAACATGGTTGATGGTGAGCTTGGTGGCAAGCACAACGAAGTTGTTGATGTCACCGCCTAGGTGCACCTAGGTCTAGGTGTTCTTTTTACATCTCAACATCTCTCATTTACTTAAGATGGCGAATAATAGTCGGTTGGCAAGCAACTTGCAAGAAACAAAGGAGTATAATTAATCCATAGGCAATGCCTAACACTACTAGCCTTTGCAGCACAAAGATGCGTAAGCTGATTAGCTTCTCTACCAATATATGTAATAGTAAAACTCTGAAAAACTTTATTGATGTCATCGATTTCTTGTAAAATACCTGCAATCTCCGATCTCCCCCTGATTCTTCTAGAGTTGAATCACTATTTTCGCATCTGATTCAATTATCACCTGCTAGAGTCCCATATCACCTGCTAGAGTCCCATATCACATGCTAGTCTGGCTCCATCTCTGATAGCAATTGCTTCCATTGAAAATGCATTGTTCGTGTGGCTATACCAGAGAGCTTGGGCTCTAATTAGCTGCCCGTTCTGACCCCTGACACAAACATCTGTAGCATCCTCATGACTGGCCTCTGTAAAACCTGCATCGACATTTGTTTTTGTAACCGCTTCATCTGGAGGTAGACAATGAGCATGGCTCCTTCCCCTATACTAAGGATTTTCCTTCCCACTGATGGACAGATCGAGAGTCACGTCCGTGATCCATGTAACCGAATTAGATACAGAAGGCCCAGTCTCCCCATGTTCTCTAGAATTTCTAGAAGACCACACAGACCAGGCTCGACATAAATGATTGATGTTCAGTCTATTGTGATGAACTCATGGTACAACATGTTAATTGCCCATGAAGCAGAGAGCTTCAAAATTTTCACTCCCGACCATTTCGTCACTTCTATCAAAAATAATTTTGCCCAGGTACACTCAAACAAAACATGAGTGATGGTTTCCTCCCTAGCATAGACATGGCAAAAATTTACCGGTTCCATGTGCTTATCATGAAGAATAGCATGACAAGGTATGAACTTTTTGATCACTCTCCACCAGAAGTTGTAAACTTTTGGTGGTACTGGCATCCTCTAGAATTTCTTCCAGTAGGATTTACAGGAAGCAAGTGAACTAGATGCAATGGAGTTCGGTTTGGCTGTCAGGATAGCCCGATAAGCTGACTTGACCATGAAGTTGCCACATTTCTCTAGCTGTCAGGACCATGTGTCCTCCTTGAGACAACTCATAGGAATTCTTTGAACCTTGTCCATATCATAAGGAATCAAGTCCGCTTGCAAAGCCTGTATGTTCCACAAACCAGTACCTTGATCAATGAGGTCCTCCAACAAACTACATTAGCATTCATCGGCTTAAGAATTAAATTCAAGCAAGGATTGTCAGGAATCCAGGGGTCCTCCCAAATACGAATGTTGTTGCCATCTCCGACTCTCTTGATCAAGCCTAATCTCAGGGCATACCTTCCATGGAGAATGGCTCGCCAGGTGTGCGACGAGTTCTTCTTCTCAGTTGTACATAAGGAGTCACAGTAAGCTACTAGTCTCCAAACTTGTTTAGCAAGCATTGCTTTATTAAAAAGCTCAAGGTCCTTGAATCCCATCCCGCCATCACGTTTCAGAATTGCTATTTCCGCCCACTTTTTCCAATGCATTTTCCGCTTCTCATCATCTCCATGCTACTTGTGAGATGCGTTGAGATTTCCTCGAAGAGGAGAGGATGATGCCGTACAGTAGGGATAAGTATTTCCCTCGGTTAAGAACCAAGGTAATCAAACCAGTTTGAGAACCACGCAAGACCTCGTGAACAACACTTACAGACAGAAGAACAAATACTTGCACCCAACACAAACAAGGGGTTATCAATTCCTTGGCGGTTATTTGCAAGGACCAAATCTCGTAGTGATAGATACGTAAACAAAAAAACACAAAAGTAATGGTAAATAGATTACAACAAGGTATTTTTGGATTTTAATATATGATACAGATAGACCAGGGGCCATAGTTTTCACTTTTCACTAGAGGCTTCTCTGTTGAACACATCATACAGTGGGTAAAAAGATTACTGTTTGTCAATTGATAGAAAAGCGCATAGTTATGACGATATTCAAGGCAATGATCATGTATATAGGCATCACGTCCGAGACAAGTAGACCGACTCCTGCCTGCATCTACTACTATTACTCCACACATCGACCACTATCCAACATGCATTTAGAGTATTAAGTTCATAAAGAACGGAGTAACACTTTAAGCAAGATGACATGATGTAGACAAATATGAATAAACCCCATTTTCTATCCTTAATGACAACAATACAAATACATGTAATGTCCCTTTCTATCACTGGTATTGAGCACCGCAAGATCGAACCCGTCAAAAAGCACCTCTCCCATTGCAAGATAAATCAATCTAGTTGGCCAAACCAAATGGATAGATCAGAGACAAATACAAAGCTATAAAATTCATGCATATAAGAATTCAGAAAAGACTCAAATAAAATTCATGAAGAATCTGATCATAAACCCACAATTCATCGGATCCCAACAAACACACTGCAAAAAGGATTACATTTAATAGATCTCCAAGAACATTGAGGAGAACATCGTATTGAAGATCAAAGAGAGAGAAGAAGCCATCTAGCTATTAGCTATGGACCCATAGGTCTGTGGTAAACTACTCACACATCATCAGAAGGGCAGCAAGGTTGATGAAGAGGCCCTCCATTATTGATTCCCCCTCCGACAAAGTACCGAAAAAGGTCTCTAGATGGGATCTCCGAAGAACAAAAACTTGGAGCGGCAGAAAAGGTATTTGGGGTGGCTCTCTGATGTAATTGGATTATTTAGAAATTTATAGAAGTGGAATTAGGTCAAGAGGTTCCACAAGGGGCCCACAAGCTTGGGGGCCGCGCCCTGCGAGCTTGTCGCTCCCTCGTGGCTCCGCATGTCTTCTCCCAAAGCTTCTAGGGTCCCTTATGGTCCAGAAAAAATCGTCAAAAAGTTTCATTGTGTTTGGTATTGATTTTCTGAAAGCCAAAAACAAGAAGAAAAAACAGCAACTGGCACTGTGCACTAGGTTAATAGGTTAGTCTCCAAAAATGATATATAATTGCATAATAAACATCCAAGATTGATACTATAATAGCATGGAACAATAAAAAATATAGATACATTGGAGACGTACCACTCCGCCCCACCAATATCTAGCAATGATATTTGCAATCTTTTTACACATATTCCTAGACAATCTGCAACAGCTCATAGATATCTAAGTCTAGGTTCACTACACACCTAGATGAATGAACAAGGCTAGATGTTTTCGATAACCCGATTAGGTACAAACCCTTTTCCCTATGCCATATTGTGTTGCCATTTATTGCGGGAAATGGACGGGGTGGGGATTTTGCTTTCACAGCAAGCCATTGCAATTTACACCTTTTCTTTTTCGACCAAAAGGTCAAAGCTAACATATAAATTAGCACAAACCCTTAACAGAATACCTTATAAAATTTTAAAGCTAGATCTAAATCTTTAGGGTGTCGAAGTCTTCCTCCTGCATCCACCGACGACGCACTGTGAGCAAAACTTGTTATCACCGTTGGTTCTCTGTCTCAGCAGAGAAAACTTGTTTAAACCAAATAACTTGTAGAAGTAACGGTTGAGAAATCATCAATGTACAACAGAAGATGCTAGCCGTCGAGCTATGCATAGCAGATCATAGCCCCATAGAAGAAAACGCTGGATAGAGCCTGTAGAACACCCAATTGTGATCAGATTAAGTTGGTAAAACAAAAATCTCAAGCCCCATGACGAGGCCGAGGGTGGCCAACTTTCTATTGGGGAACGCAGTAATTTCTAAAAAAATTCTACGATCACGCAAGATCTATCTAGGTGATGCATAGCGACGGGGGAGAGTGTGTCCACGTACCTCGTAGACTGAAAGCGGAAGCGTTATGTAACGCGGTTGATGTAGTCGAACGTCTTCACGATCCAACCGATCAAGTACCGAATACACAGTACCTCCGTAATCTACACATGTTCAGCTCGGTGACGTCCCTCGAACTCTAGATCTAGCTGAGGCTGAGGGAGAGTTCCTTCAGCACGACGGTGTGGTGACAATGATGATGAAGTTACCGGCATAGTGCTTCGCCTAGGCACTACGACAATATGACCGAGGTGGAAAACTATGGAGAAGGGCACCGCACACGGCTAAAAGATCAACTTGTGTGTCTATGGGGTGCCCCCTCCCCCGTATATAAAGGAGGAGAGGGGAGGTCGGCCGGACCTCCTTGGCGCACCCCCAAGAGGGGAATCCTACTAGGACTCCAAGTCCTAGTAGGTTTCCACCGAAAGGGAGAGAGGGGGAAGGAAGGAGAGGGAGAGGGGGAAGGAAAGGGGGTACCACCACCCCTTCCTTGTCCTATTCAGACTCAAGGGGGAGGGGGCGCGCGGCCTACCCTGTCCGCCTCTCTCTCTCTCCACTAAGGCCCATTGAGGCTCATTAGTTCCCCCGGGGTTTCCGATAACCCTCTGACACTCCGGTTTTATCCGAAACTTCTCCGAAACACTTCCGGTGTCCGAATATAGTTGTCCAATATATCAATCGTTATGTCTCGACCATTTCGAGACTCCTCGTCATGTCCGTGTCACATCCGGGATTCCGAACAACATTCATTACATCATATCACATAAACTCATAATACCAATCATCATCGAACGTTAAGCGTGCGGACCCTACGTGTTCGAGAACTATGTAGACATGACCGAGACACATCTCTGGTTAATAACCAATAGCGGAACCTGGATGCTCATATTGATTCCTACATATTCTACGAAGATCCTTATCGGTCAAACCGCATAACAACATACGTTTTTCCCTTTCTCATCGGTATGTTACTTGCCCGAGATTCGATCGTCGGTATTACCATACCTAGTTCAATATCGTTACCGGCAAGTCTCTTTACTCGTTCCGTAATACTTCATCCCATAACTAACTCATTAGTCACAATGCTTGCAAGGCTTATATTGATGAGTATTACCGAGAGGGCCCAGAGATACCTCTCTGAAACACGGAGTGACAAATCCTAATCTCGATCTATGCCAACCCAACAAACACCTCCGGAGACACCTATAGAGCACCTTTATAATCACATGTTGTGACATTTGGTAGCACACAAAGTGTTCCTCCGGTATTCGGGAGTTGCATAATCTCATAGTCTAAGGAACTTGTATAAGTCATGAAGAAAGCAGTAGGAATGAAACCGTAACGATCATAGTGCTAAGCTAACAGATGGGTCATGTCCATCACATCATTCTCCTAATGATGTGATCCCTTTCATCAAATGACAACACATGTCAATGGTTAGGAAACATAACCATCTTTGATCAACGAGCTAGTCAAGTAGAGGCATACTAGGGACTATATGTATTGTCTATGTATTCACACATGTACTAAGTTTCTGGTTAATACAATTCTAGCATGAATAATAAACATTTATCATGAATTAAGGAAATAAATAATAACTTTATTATTGCCTCTAGGGCATATTTCCTTCAGTCTCCCATTTGCACTAGAGTTTATAATCTAGATTACATAGTAATGATTCTAACACCCATGGAGCTTTGGTGCTGATCATGTTTTGCTCGTGGAAGAGGCCTAGTCAACGGGTCTGCAACATTCAGATCCGTGTGTATCTTGCAAATCTCTATGTCCCCCTCCGACACTTGATGACGGATGGAATTGAAGCGTCTCTTGATGTGCTTGGTTCTCATGTGAAACCTAGATTCCTTTGCCAAGGCAATTACACCAGTATTGTTACAAAAGATTTTCATTGGACCCGATGCACTAGGTATGACACCTAGATCGGATATGAACTCCTTCATCCAAACTCCTTCATTTGCTGCTTCCGAAGCAGCAATGTACTCCGCTTCACATGTAGATCCCGCCACGACGCTTTTCTTGGAACTGCACCAACTGACAACTCCTCCATTCAATAAAAACATGTATCCGGTTTGTGACTTAGAGTCATCCGGATTAGTGTTAAAGCTTGCATTGATGTAACCATTTACGACGAGCTATTTTTCACCTCCATAAATGGGAAACATATCCTTAGTCCTTTTTAGGTGCGTGTGCATATGTGTGTGTGTGTGTGTTAGAGAGAGCGACAAATCGACCTACTCCTACAGAGAGATGGTGTGTAGTGTACGACTTTAGCCGCGAGAGTCGGTGCATCGTCTCGTTTCCCGGCGTCCGGTAGGGACAGGAGGACAGCTGCCACGCCCGCTCCTGACCAGCCTGATCCACCCAAAGCCCCTCCATTGCCCGCGCGCGCTTCCCGCTCGAAACGGTCTGCGTCCTCCAAAGAATCAGTGCCGCATTCATGCCCTGGCAGAGCGGACGCGACCTCTCACCGGCGCCCGCGTTGAAGGGAGAAGCAGATTCAAGAGTGATGGTTGCTTCGTCCGGCCAACTTACTGCTGGGTCTATGTCATTTGACGGCTCATTGGTCATTATTACTGAGGTGGTAGGACTGCTGGATGTCCCATGCTTTCGGCGAAAGGAGGTACTCCTAGATTACAATTTTTCTTTCAGCGGAGGAGTGCAAGAGCAATGAAAACACGCATGCTCAGTGATTACATGGCCCACCTCACACTATCACCATATTTTCTAGACACCGTGCGACACCTAACTCTTTACATAGTACTCTCTCCGTTCCTAAATATAAATCTTTGTAGAGATTCCACTAGGTGGACTACATACGGAACAAAATGAATGAATCTACACTTAAAATGCATCTATATACATCCGTATGTGGTTCATGGTGAAATATCTACAAAGACTTATATTTAGGAACGGAGGAAGTACTAGTATAGTACATACTATAATTTATCAGCAAGATAAATTTGTACAATGCTATGATGCTTCCAGCTTCTGTTACATGTATCTTGGCCCAAGGTTGTCGTTGCAACATTTCATCAAATACAAAGGAAACTAACATGCATGCTATTGCATCTCAATGATTGACAAATCATAGCAAATATGTACTCCCTTTGTTCCAAAATAAGTGTCTCAACTTTATGCAAACTTTGGTACAAAGTTGTACTACTACTAAAGTTGACACTTATTTTGGAACGGAGACAGCTAAAGAAAAAAAAATGATCCATACAGTCCCTAGCCCTTGAACCGTAAACCCTAACCAGGCTTTAATTTGCTGGCAATGTTCAAGCTTCCCAAGAAATGAAGTTTGCAATCCTTTGACCATCGGATCATTTTGTGCAGTTTCACCAAAATCGAGATGAGCATCCCTGTGGCAAAGAAATTGAAGAAGCGTGATTAGAATAAGATTACTGGGACTAGTTGATGACACATAAACTCATCACAAATACAGTACGTAGAAGCCATTAGAGGTATGTGCGGGGCAAAGAAGTCGAGAAATATCCACATGGAGTGACGTGGGCAGCTGGAGCGGTGGTGCAAGCCGGCTGTAAAGGGAGTTGTACCTATGGGATGTCGAGACGTAGCTTAACCTTGAGGAGGGTAGCGGGAGGCAGAAACTGCCGACGTCGCGGCAGTGAGCAAGGGACGAAGGTAACCTCACAGGCTTTGTGAGAGATAACGGCAGGGAACCCTGACCGGGACGTGGCGACAATGGGTTTTTGCCGTCGGCAACGGCGACCACATCTACACTAAGCATCCACCCCTTCCTTCGATGGACGTGATCCGCCGGGATTTAGAGATGTGGCCACAGTCGTTTTGTGTGAGAGACTGTGAAGAGAGCAACCCCAGCAAGCAACCGTGTAGGCTTGCCCGACTTGACTATGTATATAGTGGAGCGGTTTCCTTTTCTCTCCATAGGAACCTATTATATTGCGTACATGCCACTGAAGAAAAAAACGTTACTTATAAATGACACGGCACCTACTACTCTCAAGGATAGCCTTTTTTGGGACTTTTTGGGACTTTTCCAACAATGCCCCTCCCTGCACCCATTGCCCCGCCGCCCCATGGTGTTGTTTGGTTGTTATTTTTCTGTATACAAGGGGTAACATGGTCATTCAATAACCTCTAGGGTGGGACTAGAGACTTTTTAGTGCTTGAAAACAAATAGGGAGGGACTTTTTAAGGAGTAGGGACTTTTTAGTTGGGACTAGAAAAAGTCCTAGGACTTATGAACCAAACAGAGCCTCAATATGGACTACATACGGAGCAAAATGAGTGAATCTACACTTTAAAATACATCAATATACATCAGTGTTTGGAGTATATACTAGTAGTTCATATTGAAATCTACTAAAGGACATATATATTCCAAACAATATGATAATCTCTCTAACCAAGGTAGGGACGAGGAGTAAATGGAGGGAGTAGTAAAATTTTCTCCTCGTCCCGCGAGCCACCGCGCGTGTGGGCGAGGGAGCGGGCGTAAGGCATACAGTACTACTACCAGTAAGCAAGTTTCCCCTCATCCTGCAAGCCACCGCACCCGTGGGCGGGGGAGACGCTGTACTAAGCAAGCTTCTCCTCGTTCTGCGAGTTGATGGGACACATCGAAAGTACTCTAGTGTATAGAGCCTTGCCTCTAAGGTAGGCCCCACATGGTTTGCCTCTTTTTTAACATAACCCATCAAGTCGCAGTTTGTTTGTTCACTTGTGATAGACGATCCTTCTTCCATTAAGTGGACAACCAGTACACGTGTCAAATTACCACATGGGCTGCCTTTTCATACAGAAATGAGCTCCATTGTGTACCCGTGCGGGTGTGGTTGGGAAAGAGACGGGAGTACATGCGTCGTGCGTGCACCTCTTCTCCTCGTGCACGTCCCCCACCTACGTGTGTGTGTGAGAGAGATACAAACCTAGACAGTTGGCGTGTGCGTTCGTGAGTGTTTTTTGTTTGGGGGGGGGTTGATTTCGTGAATGTATTTGTGGGAATATGTGTTGATGACATCTCAAACAAAATTTTGCATGCAATGTGTGTGAAATGGAGGCCTATCCATATCATATATAGAGGGCCGGGCGATCCACGAGAAGAGAGGGAGGGGTCATAGATATCGATAGAGTCGAAGAGAGGATCAAGTGGGTGGGTGCGAGATCGATGAAGAGAGCCATCGAAATTGTGTGTGTGTGTGTGTATGTGTGTGTGCAAGTCAAAGATATAGGGCGACTGACCTACCGGGACGTCAGAGGACATTGGTCAAGTTTGTGTGAGGTAGGAAGACATGACTAGAGCGCTCAATGTATCGGTGTGTGTGGGGGGAGGGGGGACAGAGGGGTAGTCAGAGGCCTAACTATAGAGGTAGAATGACTCGTATATGTGTTGAGAAGGAGAGACCCAGCTATGTCTTGAGGGAGATCAGTCGACATCCATACATAACTGAAGGACGGGAAATAGGATGGGACAGAGAGAGAGAGAGAGAGAGGAGAGAGAGAGAGGGAGGGAGAGGGGTAGAGTGCTGGATGGGTGATGGAGTTGCTTCTCGAAGATGGTGGGAGAGGCCTACTAGACAAACTGAGGGTGGAACTGCAATATTATCAATAAGAGTGGAGATGTGTTTATGTGTATGCCTGTTGTCGGTGTCAAAACTGGTGGATCTCGGGTAGGGGGTCCCGAACTGTGCGTCTAAGGCTAATGGTAACAGGAGGCAGGGGACACGATGTTTTACCCAGGTTCGGGCCATCTCGATGGAGGTAATACCCTACTTCCTGCTTGATTGATCTTGATGATATGAGTATTACAAGAGTTGATCTACCACGAGATCGTAGAGGCTAAACCCTAGAAGCTAGCCTATGATTATGATTTTTTTGTCCTACATACTAAACCCTCTGGTTTATACAGACA
>NC_041391.1:284724014-284747445 GCF_002162155.2 Triticum dicoccoides
CTATGTATCCAAATATCCAAGCTTGCCTTCCACGCAAAGGAGAGTCCCATCCGGACACGGGACGAAGTCTTCAATCTTGTATCCTCATAATCCAACAGTCCGGCCAAAGTATATAGTCCGGCTGTCCGAGGACCCCTTAATCCAGGACTCCCTCAGTAGCCCCTGAACCAGGCTTCAATGACGATGAGTCCGGCGCGCAGATTGTCTTCGGCATTGCAAGGCGGGTTCCTTCTCTGAATACTCCATAGAATATTTAGGGCACAAGGATTGTGTCCGGCTCTGCAAAACAAATTCCACATTCCACCGTAGAGAGTATAATATTCCACAAATCTAAACTGCTGACAGCTTTTTACGACACCACGCCATGGTCCGGTCTTTATTCGATCTGTCTTCATAACCAGCCACTACACGTGCTGCGAGGTGGTTTTATTGGCACGTCTTGTCAAAGCAGAGATCATGTTCCCCTTATCATGGGATACTCATCAATACAGGTGTGGGTAAGCCAATCGTGTCTGTTTAATATGACTCCTCGATTTTAGGCAAGTCCCAAACGGTCACACGGGGACGCTTGATATTCGTCCTCTTTATAAAGGGGGGCCAAGGCCTGTCCTTTTCTTTCCACACTCGATCCTTCCCCTCCCGTACCTCAAGCTCCAACACCCAAGGCTCAAGCTAAAGCACTTTGGTCCTTCGACCATGTCTGGATCCAATCTTCAAGGCCGGTGGATGGCCTCCTCCATCACAGAGGAGGACATCCGGAAGCTTAGGGAGGCCAGGTATCTCACCGCCGAGATTCCGCACAGACTACCTGCTCAAGGGCAGGTCGTCCCCATTCTTGGACCCAACGAGAGTGTTGTTTTTATCTCCCACTTTCTCCGAGGGCTAGTTTTTAGCGTGGATCCCTTTGTAAGAGGGCTCATGTTCTACTACGGACTAGATTTCCACGATCTATCTGGATTCCGTCCTTCACATCTCGTCGTTTATAGTCGTGTGTGAAGCCTTCCTCCGCATCACCCCCCACTTCGGCCTATGGCTCAAGACCTTCAATGTGAGGCCGAGGGTGATCGACGGGTGTCACACGGAGTGCGGAGGTGCTATAATAAGGAAAGGCGCCGACGCCCCATGGCCAAAGGGTTCCTTCGTGGAGACTCTGATTTATGGCAACGGGAGTGGTTTTACATCACCGCCCCCCGAGGTACAAAGCGGGTGACCGCTCCAGCGTTCCGCCTGGGCCCTCCACTGCAACTGGCGTCATGGGTCAACAAGGGGCTGGACTGGGGGCCGGCTAATGATGTGCTGACATTGCAAAGCCGCATCCGAGACCTTCTCAAGAGGGATGTTAGTCTTGTCAAGATAATGCAAGTGATGCTGGTTCGTCGAATCCTGCCCTGCCAACGCCGTCCTCTCCGTATGTGGGAGTTCAACCCGGAAGGACCGCGAACCGTTCAACAATTCTTCGGCCTGGCGCTCAAAGAGATGTATGAATCATTCTTCGGATCACGAATAAAGTGTCCGGACACCACCGAGGATGCGGGTCTCAATTGCAACTGCCCTGATACCCAAGTAAGTAATTCCGCTACCGAACACACCATCCTTTATGTTTTATTGCAACATCATTCTAAAAAATTGTTCTCTGCTAGGACTGGCTGACGAAGGCGGAGAGGATTAGGTGTCCGGCCCCTCTTCCCGAAGGCTCGCCAAATCCTTTGTTGACCAGGATGCTTGACCGCGCGCCGTATCAGGTGCCATCAGGAGAGGACGAGGGGAGGAATAGAGAAGCCACAGATGGGCCTTATTTTTTACACATCCAGATTGGAGGAGTAAGTGCCTCCGTGAAGGAGGATAATCGGGGAGGGGAACCTAAAGTCCCCTCTCCTCAAGGTAAGAAAAGGGCCGCCTCCGAAGATTTGGAAACGGAGGCTTCTAAAGGAGGGAAGAAAACCTCGCCAGGGGGCCGGCCCTCCACCGAGCTGTAAGTGAAAGAGTACTTTCATAGACATATCCTGTTTTGTCTCTGAGAATAAGGACCGAAACATATTTGTTGCAGTCCTGCTCGTAGCCCTTCTCCACAGAGCTCGTCCTCAGGGGATCTTCCTCCGGAGATGATGGAGAGCGAGACGCCTCCTTGCTACATCTTGAGCTTGTATTGGTTTTCCTCGAAGAGGAGAGGGTGATGTAGCAAGTGTAGCGTAAGTATTTCCCTCAGTTTTGAGAACCAAGGTATCAATCCAGTAGGAGGCTCCTCAAAAGTCCCACGCACCTACACAAACAAACTGAGAACTCGCAACCAACGCAATAAAGGGGTTGTCAATCCCTTCACGGCCACTTGCGAAAGTGAGATCTAATAAAGATAATATGATAAGACAAATATATTTTTGGTATTTTGTAATATAGATGCAAAAATTAAAGATGCAAATAAAAGTAGATTGAAAGCAAATATGATAAGAGATAGACCCGGGGGCCATAATCACTAGAGGCTTCTCTCAAGATAGCATAAGTATTACGGTGGGTGAACAAATCACTGTCGAGCAATTGATAGAAAAGCGCATAGTTATGAGATTATCTAGGCATGATCATGTATATAGGCATCACGTCCATAACAAGTAGACCGACTCCTGCCTGCATCTACTACTATTACTCCACACATCGACCGACTCCTGCCTGCATCTAGAGTATTAAGTTCATAAGAACAGAGTAACACATTAAGCAAGATGACATGATGTAGAGGGATAAACTCATGCAATATGATATAAACCCCATCTTGTTATCCTCAATGGCAACAATACAATACGTGCCTTGCAACCCTTTTTGTCACTGGGTAAGGACACCGCAAGATTGAACCCAAAGCTAAGCACTTCTCCCATGGCAAGAAAGACCAATCTAGTAGGCCAAACCAAACTGATAATTCAAAGAGACTTGCAAAGATAACTCAATCATACATAAAAGAATTCAGAGAGGATTCAAATATTATTCAAAGATAAACTTGATCATAAACCCACAATTCATCAGGTCTCGACAAACACACCGCAAAAAGAGTTTACATTGAATAGATCTCCACAAGAGAGGGGGAGAACATTGTATTGAGATCCAAAAAGAGAGAAGAAGCCATCTAGATAATAACTATGGACCCGTAGGTCTATGGTAAACTACTCACAACTCATCGGAGGGGCAAGGATGTTGATGTAGAGGCCCTCCATGGTCGATCCCCCCTCCAGCAGAGTGCCGGCGAAGGCTCCAAGATGAGATCTTGCGGATACAGAATGTTACGGCGGTGGAAATTATGTTTCGTGGTGCCCCTGGATGTTTTCGGGGTACGTAGGTATATATAGGAGGAAGAAGTACATTGGTGGCCGCCCGAGGGGCCCACGAGACAGGGGGCGCGCCCTACAGGGGGGGGGGGTGCGCGGCCTCCTATCTCGTGGGTCCTCTGGAGCTTCTTGACTTGCACTCCAAGTTCTCCGGATCACGTTCGTTCCAAAAATCACGCTCCCGAAGGTTTCATTCCGTTTGGACTCCGTTTGATATTCCTTTTCTTCGAAATACTGAAATAGGCAAAAAAACAGCAATATGGGTTGGGCCTCCGGTTAGTAGGTTAGTCCCAAAGATGATATAAATGTGTAAAATAAAGCCCATAAACATCCAAAAGGGGTAATATAATAGCATGGAACAATCAAAAATTATAGATACGTTGGAGACGTATCAAGCATCCCCAAGCTTAATTCCTGCTCGTCCTCGAGTAGGTAAATGATAAAAAGAGAATTTTTTATGTGGAATGCTACCTAGCATAATTCATAATGTAATTTTCTTTATTGTGGCATGAATGTTCAGATCCAAATGATTCAAAATAAAAGTTCATATTGATAAAAGAAATAGTAACACTTCAAGCATACTAATCAAAGTAATCATGTCTTCTCAAAATAACATGGTAAAAGAAAGTTCATCCCTACAAAATCATATAGTTAGGCTATGCTTCATTTTTGTCACACAAAGATGTTCCCAACTTCTATACCCCCGATGAAAAGCCAAGCAATTGTTTCGTACTTAAATAATCTCAAACTTTTTCAACCTTCACGCAATACATGAGCATGAGCCATGGATATGGCACTATGGGTGGAATAGAATATGATGATGGGGATTGTGTGGAGAAGACAAAAAAGGAGAAAGTCTCACATTGACGAGCATAATCAACGGGCTATGGAGATGCCCATAAATTGATGTCAACATGAGGAGTAGGGATTGCCATGCAACGGATGCACTAGAGCTATAAATGAATTCTCAACAAAAGAAAACTAGTGGGTGTGCATCCAACTTGCTTGCTCACGAAGACCTAGGGCATTTGAGGAAGCCCATCGTAGGAATATACAAGCCAAGTTCTATAACGAAAAATTCTCAATAGTATGAAAAAGACAACTTATGAGACTCACTATATGAAGAACAAGGTGCTACTTTGAAGCACAATATATGAGACTCGCTACATGGAGAACAAGGTGCTACTTTGAAGCACAAGTGTGGAAAAAGAGATAGTAACATTGCCCCTTTTATTTATTTTCTTTTTTTTCTTTCTTTTTTCCTTTTTTTGGGCCTTTATTTTTTTTCTTTTTGGCCTTTCTTCTTTTTTTCTTTTTGGGCAATGCTCTAATAATGATGACCATCACACTTCTATTGATTACAACATAAGAATTACAACTCGAAACTAGAACAAGATATGACTCTATATGAATGCCTCCAGCGGTGTACCGGGATGGTGCAATGAATCAAGAGTGACATGTATGAATAATAATGCATGGTGGCTTTGCCACAAATACGATATCAACTACATGATCATGCAATGGCAATATGACAAAAGTAAAGTATGTCATGATGATGATGAACGAAACGGTGGAAAGTTGCATGGCAATATATCTCGGAATGGCTATGGAAATGCCATAATAGGTAGGTATGGTGGCTGTTTTGAGGGAGATATAGGGAGGTTTATGTGTGATAGAGCGTATTGTATCACGGGGTTTGGATGCACCGGCGAAGTTTGCACCAACTCTCGAGGTGAGAAAGGGCAATGCACGGTACCGAAGAGGCTAGCAAAGGCAAAAAGGTAAAAGTGCTTATAATGCATGGACTCAACATTAGTCAAAAGAACTCATATACTTATTGCAAAAATTTAGAAGTCATCAAAAAATCAAGTACTACGCGCATGCTCCTAGGGGGATAGATTGGTAGGAAAAGACCATCGCTCGTCCCCGACCGCCACTCATAAGGATGCACAAGCCAAGTACACTTCATGTTTCAAATTTGTTACACAACTTTAACCATACATGCATGCTACAGGACTTGCTAACTTCAACACAAGCATTCTATAAATTCATAATCACTCAACTAGCATGACTTTAATATCACTAGCTCCATATCTCAAAACAATTATCAAGTATCAAGTTGATCATAGCATCCAATTCACTTCCTATGATAGTTTTTATTATACCCAACTTGGATGCTCATCATTCTAGGACCAACCTTATGACCATAGCAAATACCATGCTGTTCTAAAAGACTCTCAAAATAATATAGGTGAAGCATGATAGACTAGTAATTTCTTCAAAATTAAGACACCACCGTGCTCTAAAAGATATAAGTGAAGCACTAGAGCAAAAACTATCAAGCTCAAAAGATATAAGTGAAGCACATAGAGTATTCTAGCAAATTCTAATCAAACAGGCTTCTACCAAAAGGGTGTGTACAACAAGGATTATTGTGGTAAACTAAAAAGCAAAGACTAATATAATACACGATGCTCCAAGCAAAACACATATCATGTGGCGAATAAAAATATAGCTTCAAGTAAAGTTACCAATGAACGAAGATGAAAGAGGGGATGCCTTCCCGGGGCATCCCCAAGCTTAGGCTTTTGGCTATTCTTGAATATCTTGGGGTGCCTTGGGCATCCCCAAGATTAGGCTCTTGCCCCCCTTTATTCCATAGTCCATAAAAGCTTTTACCCAAAACTTGAAAACTTCACAACACAAAACTCAACAGGAAATCTTATAAGCTCCGTTAGTGAAAGAAAACAAAACCACCACATAAGGTACTGCAATGAACTCATTCTTTATTTAATTTAGTGTTAAACATACTGTATTCCAACTTCCTTATGGTTTATAAACTAATTTACTAGCCATAGATGCATTGAAATAAGCAAACAACACACGAAAAACAGAATCTGTCAAAAACAGAACAGTCTGTAGCAATCTGTAACTAACGCAAACTTCTGGAACTCTAAAAATCCTCCCAAAATAGGAAGTCCTAGAAAATTTGTTTATTGAACATAACCAAAAAGAATCAACGCAAAATCACGTTCCTGTGATTTAAAAAAATTATATTCGTGCACGCAAAGTTTCTGTTTTTCAGCAGAATCAAATCAACTATCATCGTAGGTTATCCTATAGGTTCTACTTGGCACAAACACTAAATAAAAGATAAAAACACATGTAAACAGAAGGTAGATGCAAGATTTATTGCTAAACAGGAGCAAAAACAAAAAACATAAAGAAAATTGGGTTGCCTCCCAACTAACGCTATCGTTAACGCCCCTAGCTAGGCATAAAAGCGAAGATAGATCTAACGAGCGCCATCTTTGGCACTAAATTCATAAGTAGTGAGATTATGATCTTTAGGGATCTCTCCCTTTTTAGTAATGGCTAAACCTTTAGGCAAAAATTCAAGAAATTCATTGGTAGCAAAAGTTTCCTTAATGATAGAGAGACAATTGGGGAGAACACATATGGATTTGAGATCCGCATCTCCCTTAGAAGATTCACCCTTATTTTTAGGAACATAAATAAACTTGGCAGTTTTAGTAGGGGTTTTTGGAGTGTTTTTCATGGGGGAAAATGTGGAACTTAAGTTTGTAACGATATCCTCAAGTTTACCGATTCCAGCCGAGTCTAGATCTATTTTTTCATTGACTATAGGTTCTTTTTCTTTAAGATTTTTCAAAGTAGCTCCAACCCTAGATCCAAATTGGGTAATGTGATTATGAATCTTTTTATCCAAATTTTCAATCAACTCAACAGTGGCAATTTTATTTTCGATAATATCAAGCCGTTGCATCACATGTTCTAGAGTTAAAACCGTTCCATTAACCAAAAGAGGTGGTGGGCCAAACAAATCTAACATAGCATTATAAGCATCAAACGTATGGCTACTCATAAAATCACCTCCGGTAGCAATATCAAGAACACATCTATTCCAAGGAGTAATGCCTACATAAAAATTGCGGAGAAGAACGGAAGTAGCAAGCTTCCTAGTAGCTTTATATTGGGCATTGCAAATTCTACGCCAAGCATCTTTTAAACTTTCTCTCTTCCTTTGCTTAAAATTGAGAACTTCTTGTTCGGGAGTGAGGATAAGGATAGGAGGACTAGCCATAACGACAAGGTAAACGTGCTAACACACGGCAAACGGAAAAGGCAAGAGAAAAGAGAGAAGGAGATTGGGAAAGAGAGGGCGAATAAAACGGCAAGGGTGAAGTGGCGGAGAGGAAAACGAGAGGCAAATGGCAAATAATGTAAATGCGAGGGAGATGGGTTTGTGATGGGTACTTGGTATGTTTTGACTTGAGCGAAGACCTCCCCGGCAATGGCGCCAGAAATCCTTCTTGCTACGTCTTGAGCTTGCGTTGGTTTTCCTCGAAGAGGAGAGGGTGATGCAGCAAGTGTAGCGTAAGTATTTCCCTCAGTTTTGAGAACCAAGGTATCAATCCAGTAGGAGGCTCCTAAAAAGTCCCACGCACCTACACAAACAAACTGAGAACTCGCAACCAACGCAATAAAGGGGTTGTCAATCCCTTCACGGCCACTTGCGAAAGTGAGATCTAATAAAGAAAATATGATAAGACAAATATATTTTTGGTATTTTGTAATATAGATGCAAAAAGTAAAGATGCAAATAAAAGTAGATTGAAAGCAAATATGATAAGAGATAGACCCGGGGGCCATAGGTTTCACTAGAGGCTTCTCTCAAGATAGCATAAGTATTACGGTGGGTGAACAAATTACTGTCGAGCAATTGATAGAAAAGCGCATAGTTATGAGATTATCTAGGCATGATCATTTATATAGGCATCATGTCCATAACAAGTAGACCGACTCCTGCCTGCATCTACTACTATTACTCCACACATCGACCGACTCCTGCCTGCATCTAGAGTATTAAGTTCATAAGAACAAAGTAACGCATTAAGCAAGATGACACGATGTAGAGGGATAAACTCATGCAATATGATATAAACCCCATATTGTTATCCTCGATGGCAACAATACAATACGTGCCTTGCAACCCTTTTTGTCACTGGGTAAGGACACCGCAAGATTGAACCCAAAACTAAGCAATTCTCCCATGGCAAGAAAGACCAATCTAGTAGGCCAAACCAAACTGATAATTCGAAGAGACTTGCAAAGATAACTCAATCATACATAAAAGAATTCAGAGAAGATTCAAATATTATTCTAAGATAAACTTGATCATAAACCCACAATTCATCGGATCTCGACAAACACACCGCAAAAAGAGTTTACATCGAATAGATCTCCACAACAGAGGGGGAGAACATTGTATTGAGATCCAATAAGAGAGAAGAAGCCATCTAGCTAATAACTATGGACCCGTAGGTCTTTGGTAAACTACTCACAACTCATCGGAGGGGCAATGATGTTGATGTAGAGGCCCTCCGTGGTCGATTCCCCCTCCAGCAGAGTGCCAACGAAGGCTCCAAGATGAGATCTCGCGGATACAGAAGGTTACGGCAGTGGAAATTGTGTTTCATGGTGCTCCTGGATGTTTTCGGGGTACGTAGGTATGTATAGGAGGAAGAAGTACGTCGGTGGCCGCCCAAGAGGCCCATGAGACAGGGGGGCACCCTACAGGGGGGCGCGGCCCCCTATCTCGTGGGGTTCTCGGGAGCTTCTTGACTTGCACTCCAAGCTCTCTGGATCACGTTCGTTCCAAAAATCACGCTCCCGAATTTTCATTCCGTTTGGACTCCGTTTGACATTCCTTTTCTTCGAAATACTGAAATAGGCAAAAAAAAAACAGCAATATGGGCTGGGCCTCCAGTTAGTAGATTAGTCTCAAAAATGATATAAATGTGTAAAATAAAGCCCATAAACATCCAAAAGGGGTAATATAATAGCATGGAACAATCAAAAAATTATAGATACATTAGAGACGTATCACTCCCCCCTACCTCCCCGTCACATGGGGCGGACGACCCTGAGGTGTCGTCACGGAGGATTTCTCCTGATCCAGCAAGGCGAGAAGTTGACACATCGGCTGTCCGGAGTCTAGAATATCCGGCTCCCAAAGAGAGCTTTAGGAGGAGTCCGGGATTGTCCGGCGCATAGCCGGGCACGCTAATGGGCCTTCTGGAGCGAGCGGCCATCTCAGAGACACATCGTGCCTTGGGCACGATAGTTGAGAGGATTTCATCCGTGAAAAGCGGTTTGAATGAAGCTTTTACGAGTCTACTGAGAGGCTTTAAGGTACGCAAAAAATGTATTTTTGATGGTTCCGCACATACTAAGTGTGCTCTGTATAGATAGTAGCCCCGGAGACTCTGGTTGCCATCAAAGTGGCAAACAAAGGATCGTACTCTCTGATAATAAGCGCGCTGCTTTATGTGCAGGTGGCGGAGGGTCCGACGGCCGACCGATCTGCTGATTTTGCCGAACTAAAGCGGCAGCTAGGCGTGGCCGATGCCGACATCGCGCTTGTTAACAAGCGGCTTGATGAGGCCCAGGGTATGTATATTCGGCTTGTCAGCAAATATTTAAGAGGAGCATGATGCTAGTATCTATAATATGCTGTGACTGCAGATGGAGCTGCTGCCGTGGAGAACCTTCGGGCGGAGCTTGCCCGAGCTAAGGAGCAAGCCCGGATAAGTGATGTGGCCTCTCTGAAGGCGGTCGAGGAGTTAAGAGCCGAACAGGCTGCTCATCGCCGGAGCGAAGAAAAGATAGCCCAGATGGCTACCGAGCTGGAAGATGCCGCGAGCCACCGTGAGCTCCTTGAAAATGAAAATCAAGCAAAAGAGGCTGACCTGAAGAAGGCCCTGGAGGCAGCCAACGAAACCCGCTCTGAAATGAGGGGGATGAGGGAGGAGCTTCGTGAAGCCAGAGATATCGTGGCTGGGAAGCCCTATCTGTTGCGGATGAAATTCGGAGATCCGAAATATGCCCCTCTGGATTAGTTGTGGAGTGCGTCGGACTCATATGCGGACCTGGCAAAGAGTGCGGCTGATGCGACCGAGTTTTTCAAAGATCAGAAAGACCATAAGGCTGAGAGGTTATTCTGGTCGCAGTTCAGTGCCCCAACGCGTCCGCTGCCATTGAATGAAAAGATGGCCGCATGGGCCGAACTCCACTAGTTGTCCGAGCTTGCTATGAGGTCTATCGTGGATCATCTTTGGCCACAAGGACCAAGGCCGGACAATCATTTTGGATTGGTGCAACAATTCCTTGGTGTTGTGTCGCATATCGATGCCGTGAAGAGGTCGGCATGCATAGAGGGTGCGCAGATGGCTCTTGCCTATGTTAAAACATACTGGGCTAGGATGGAACCCACCGCTGTTGCAACCCGGAGTGCGACGGAAGGCCAGGACCGGGCTGAGCACTATTTCAAAGAAGTCTTAGAAGGCGCCCGTTTAATAGAGGCTCAGTGCTCGAAGAATGCCATGTTCAAATGACATGTATCGCGGTTGTAAAGACAATGCTATTTTGATTATAAAGGTTGTGTTTATACTTTTGCCCGAAATTATTATAACGCCCCTGTGCGGGCGTTTATGTATATATATAACCTGAAAGTTTGCAGTCGTCGGCTTCAGCCCCCACGCATATAATGCGAGGGTGTTCGAGAAAACACGTAGTCACACTTGATCCAACGTCTTGGTCCGTTAAGGAGGTGATAGCGCGGCGAACCAGGCAATCGGACTATATAGCTTTAACACTTTCACTTAGCCATAGGAGTTTGACGGTGGGGCTAGTATATAGCCCATGGTACTTTCGCGTTCAACCGGATGTGGTGCGCGTATCTACGTGACCGGGAAATCGGTCCTTCATTGATGCGGAGGAATCGCGAAGATTCCGCTTGGTCATCGAGTGGTTGACCAGTCTCGCGTTGTATCATGACAGTCAGTTTTTGGCTTTCTCTACTGAGGTGCTCGTCCAGGTGAACTGGGGCACAATCGCAGTAGTTCTCCCGGTGCCACCTTAGCCGATAGAATGGAACGTAAGGTAGCAAAACACGGGAGCCGAGCAAACCCAAAATTTGACCAAAGACATGATTCGAAGCTGATGCATATAAGGCCAAACTCGCGACGCCGAACACTCCCTAAGGTATTTGGAGTTTTTAATGTGTACCGGGCTAAATAATGCCCTTGACAATAAACCCTGAGTTTCCAGGTATGAGCAGTAGTCTGGTGTGACAAAAATGCCGAAAACGCCAGTATCCCTCCCGTTATATAAAGTTTCCGGAGGGGAAGAAGCAACAAGAGACATTAAAAAGGTTTACGCAGGGTCTTAATCTAAAAAATAACCTTTGATCGGGGACCCTGCTGCATGTGTGCGCCTTTATCTCCGTTGTGCCATATCTTGGAAGGGTGTAGCACGATGATCATCTGTAAAAGAAAAGAAAAACCCCAGGTGAAAGACTTCGTGCGAGGTGTTAATCTGAATGAACCATGAAAATGTAATATGCTATTGTATTGATAGGGTCGAGCCAAACTATGGGCTCTTTTTGCGAGCAGCCCCTAGCATTTTTTATGGGGAAATCCCATCTGGGCTATTACATTGGGTGGATCGCCGGACTCGTCTAACCATGTCCGTGGTCTTGACGACCGTCCATTAATCCTGGTTCAATGGACCACTCAGTGTTCGGCTGCTAGAGCCGCCATGTGTTCTTCCGCGCGTAAGGAACGCTCTATATTTTCGCTAGCTGTGATGACGCCGCATGGACCGGGCATCTTAAGCTTGAGGTAGGCGTAATGCGGTACTGCATTAAAATGAGCGAAGGCCGTTCGTTCGAGTAGTGCGTGATAGCCACTTCGGAATGGAGCGATGTCGAAGGTTAACTCCTCGCTTCTGAAGTTGTCGGGAGAACCGAATACAACCTCTAGTACTAGAGAGCCCGTACAGCGGGCCTCGATGCCTGGTATCACTCCTTTGAAGGTAGTGTTACTTAGGCTGATCCTTGAAGGGTCTATCCCCATTTTGCGGATAGTGTCCTGATATATTAGGTTTAGACTACTGCCGCCATCCATAAGGACTCGTGTGAGATGGTATCTGTCAATTATTGGGTCGAGCACCAAGGCAGCTGATCCTCCGTGCCGGATACTAGTCAGATGGTCCCTGCGTCAAAGGTGATCGGGCAGGCCGACCAGGGGTTAAATTTGGGGGAGACGGGCTCAACAGCGTATACGTCTCGGAGTGCGCGTTTGCGTGTTCTCTTTGGAATGTGAGTTACGTAAATCATGTTCACTGTTTTGACTTCTGGTGGGAATTTTTTCTGTCCTCTAGTGTTCGGCTGGCGAGGCTCATCCTCGTCTTTGAAGGAAATATGCCCTAGAGGCAATAATAAAGTTATTATTTATTTCCTCATATCATGATAAATGTTTATTATTCATGCTAGAATTGTATTAACCGGAAACATGATACATGTGTGAATACATAGACAAACATATAGTCACTAGTATGCCTCTACTTGACTAGCTCATTAATCAAAGATGGTTATGTTTCCTAACCATAGACATGTGTTGTCATTTGATTAATGGGATCACATCATTAGGAGAATGATGTGATTGACATGACCCATTCTGTTAGCCTAGCACTTGATCGTTTAGTATATTGCTATTGCTTTCTTCATGACTTATACATGTTCCTGTAACTATGAGAATTATGCAACTCCCGTTTACCGGAGGAACACTTTGGGTACTACCAAACGTCACAACGTAACTGGGTGATTATAAAGGAGTACTACAGGTGTCTCCGAAGGTACATGTTGAGTTGGCGTATTTCGAGATTAGGTTTTGTCACTCCGATTGTCGGAGAGGTATCTCTGGGCCCTCTTGGTAATGCACATCACTATAAGCCTTGCAAGCAATGTAGCTAATGAGTTAGTTACGGAATGATGTATTACGTAACGAGTAAAGAGACTTGCCGATAACGAGATTGAACTAGGTATTGGATACCGACGATCAAATCTCGGGCAAGTAACATACCGATGACAAAGGGAACAACGTATGTTGTTATGCGGTTTGGCCGATAAAGATCTTCGTAGAATATGTGGGAGCCAATATGGGCATCCAGGTCCCGCTATTGGTTATTGACCGAAAACAAGTTCTAGGTCATGTCTACATAGTTCTCGAACCCGTAGGGTCCGCACGCTTAACGTTTTGTTGACGATATAGTATTATATGAGTTATGTATGTTGGTAACCGAATGTTGTTCGGAGTCACGGATAAGATCATGGACATGACGAGGAACTCCGGAAAGGTCCGGAGATAAAGTTTGATATATGGGATAATAGTGTTTGATCTCCGGAAGAGTTCCGGAATTCACCGGAAGGGGTTCCGGATGTTTCCCGAAATGTTTGGGAACGAGAACACGTTATTTGGGCCAAAGGGGAAAGCCCACAAGGTTTTTGGAAAGCGCAAAAGGAAGTTTTGCGGAGTCCAGGGGCCAGACGCCAGGGTCCCTGGCGTTTGGGTCCATACGCCGGGAACCCTGGCGTCTGGCCCTGGAGTCCGAGAAGGACTCTTGCCTTTCGGGTGAAACCTACTTTGTGGAGGCTTTTACTCCAAGTTTCGACCCCAAGGCTCAACATATAAATAGAGGGGCAGGGCTAGCACCAAACACACATCAAGAAACACCAAGCCGTGTGCCGGCAACCCCGTCCCCTCTAGTTTATCCTCCGTCATAGTTTCCGTAGTGCTTAGGCGAAGCCCTGCAGAGATTGTTCTTCACCAACACCGTCACCACGCCGTCGTGCTGCCGGAACTCATCTACTACTTCGCCCGTCTTGCTGGATCGAGAAGGCGAGGATGTCATCGAGATGAACGTGTGCAGAACTCGGAGGTGCCGTGCGTTCGGTACTTGGATCGGTCGGATCGTGAAGACGTACGACTACATCAACCGCGTTGATAAACGCTTCCGCTTGGCGATCTTCAAGGGTATGAAGATACACTCCTGCTCTCGTTGCTATGCATCACCATGATCTTGTGTGTGCATTGGATTTTTTTTTGAAATTACTACGTTCCCCAACAGTGGTATCAGAGCCTAGGTTTTATGTGTAGATGTCATATGCACGAGTAGAACACAAGTGAGTTGTGCGCGATACAAGTCATACTGCTTACCAGCATGTCATACTTTGGCTCAGCGGTATTTTGAGATGAAGCGGCCCGGACCGACATTACGCGTACGCTTACGCGAGACTGGTTTCATCGTTACGAGCACTCGTGCTTAAAGGTGACTGGCGGGTTCTGTCTCTCTCACTTTAGCTGAATCGAGTGTGGCTACGCCCGGTCCTTGCGAAGGTTAAAATAGCATTAACTTGATGAACTATCATTGTGGTTTTGATGCGTAGGTAAGAACGGTTCTTGCTAAGCCCGTAGCAGCCACGTAAAATTTGCAACAACAAAGTAGAGGACGTCTAACTTGTTTTTGCAGGGCATGTTGTGATGTGATATGGTCAAGACGTGATGCTATATTTTATTGTATGAGATGATCATGTTTTGTAACCGAAGTTATCGGCAACTGGCTGGAGCCATATGGTTGTCGCTTTATTGTATGAAATGCAAATGCCCTGTAATTGCTTTACTTTATCTCTAAGCGGTAGCGATAGTCGTAGAAGCAATAGATGGTGTAACGATAGCGATGCTACGATGGAGATCAAGGTGTCGCGCCGGTGACGATGGTGATCACAACGGTGCTTTGAAGATGGAGATCACAAGCACAAGATGATGATGGCCATATCATATCACTTATATTTATTGCATGTGATGTTTATCCTTTATGCATCTTATCTTGCTTTGATTGACGGTAGCATTTTAAGATGATCTCTCACTAATAATCAAGAAGTGTTCTCCCTGAGTATGCACCGTTGCGAAAGTTCTTCGTGCCGAGACACCACGTGATGATCGGGTGTGATAGGCTCTACGTTCAAATACAACGGGTGCAAAACAGTTGCACACGCGGAATACTCAGGTCATACTTGACGAGCTTAGCATATACAGATATGGCCTCGGAACACGGAGACCGAAAGGTCGAACGTGAATCATATAGTAGATATGATCAACATAGTGATGTTCACCATTGAAACTACTCCATCTCACGTGATGATCGGACATGGTTTAGTTGATTTGGATCACGTGATCACTTAGATGACTAGAGAGATGTCTGTCTAAGTGGGAGTTCTTAAGTAATATGATTAATTGAACTTAAATTTATCATGAACTTAGTACCTGATAGTATCTTGCTTGTCTATGTTTGTTTGTAGATAGATGGCTCATGCTGTTGTTCCGTTGAATTTTAATGCGTTCCTTGAGAAAGCAAAGTTGAAAGATGATGGTAGCAATTACACGGACTGGGTCCGTAACCTGAGGATTATCCTCATTGCTGCACAAAAAAGTTACGTCCTGGAAGCACCGCTGGGTGCCAGGCCTGCTGCTGATGCAATTGACGACGTTAAGAATGACTGGCAGAGCAAAGCTGATGACTACTCGATAGTTCAATGTGCCATGCTTTACGGCTTGGAACCGGGTCTTCAACGACGTTTTGAACGTCATGGAGCATATGAGATGTTCCAGGAGTTGAAGTTAATATTTCAAGCAAATGCCCGAATTGAGAGATATGAAGTCTCCAATAAGTTCTATAGCTGCAAGATGGAGGGGAATAGTTCTGTCAGTGAACATATACTCAAAATGTCTGGGTATAATAATCACTTGATTCAACTGGGAGTTAATCTTCCTGATGATAGTGTCATTGACAGAATTCTTCAATCACTGCCACCAAGCTACAAGAGCTTCATGATGAACTATAATATGCAAGGGATGAACAAGACTATTCCCGAGCTCTTCGCAATGCTAAAAGCCGCGGAAGTAGAAATCAAAAAGGATCATCAAGTGTTGATGGTTAACAAGACCACCAGTTTCAAGAAAAAGGGCAAAGGGAAGAAGAAGGTGAACTTCAAAAAGAATAACAAGCAAGTTGCTTCTCAAGAGAAGAAACCCAAGTCTGGACCTAAACCTGAAACTGAGTGCTTCTACTGCAAGCAGACTGGACACTGGAAGCGGAACTGCCCCAAGTATTTGGCGGATAAGAAGGATGGCAAAGTGAACAAAGGTATATGTGATATACATGTTATTGATGTGTACCTTACTAATGCTCGCAGTAGCACCTGGGTATTTGATACTGGTTCTGTTGCTAATATTTGCAACTCGAAACAGGGACTATGAATTAAGCGAAGATTGGCTAAGGACGAGGTGACGATGCGCGTGGGAAATGGTTCCAAAGTCGATGTGATCGCGGTCGGCACGCTAACTCTACATCTACCATCGGGATTAGTTTTAGACCTAAATAATTGTTATTTGGTGCCAGCGTTGAGCATGAACATTATATCTGGATCTTGTTTGATGCGAGACGGTTATTCATTTAAATCAGAGAATAATGGTTGTTCTATTTATATGAGTAATATCTTTTATGGTCATGCACCCTTGAAAAGTGGTCTATTTTTATTGAATCTCGATAGTAGTGATACACATATTCATAGTGTTGAAACCAAAAGATGCAGAGTTGATAACGATAGTGCAACTTATTTGTGGCACTGTCGTTTAGGTCATATCGGTGTAAAGCGCATGAAGAAACTCCATACTGATGGGCTTTTGGAATCACTTGATTATGAATCACTTGGTACTTGCGAACCGTGCCTCATGGGCAAGATGACTAAAACGCTGTTCTCCGGAACTATGGAGCGAGCAACTGATTTGTTGGAAATCATACATACTGATGTTTGTGTTCCAATGAATGTTGAGGCTCGCGGCGGGTATCGTTATTTTCTCACCTTCACAGATGATTTGAGCAGATATGGGTATATCTACTTGATGAAACACAAGTCTGAAACATTTGAAAAGTTCAAAGAATTTCAGAGTGAAGTGGAAAATCATCGTAACAAGAAAATAAAATTTCTACAATCTGATCATGGAGGAGAATATTTGAGTTACGAGTTTGGTCTACACTTGAAACAATGCGGAATAGTTTCGCAACTCACGCCACCCGGAACACCACAACGAAATGGTGTGTCCGAACATCGTAATTGTACTTTACTAGATATGGTGCGATCTATGATGTTTCTAACTAATTTACCGCTATCGTTTTGGGGTTATGCTTTAGAGACGGCCACATTCACGTTAAATAGGGCACCATCAAAATCCATTGAGACGACGCCTTATGAACTGTGGTTTGGCAAGAAACCAAAGTTGTCGTTTCTTAAAGTTTGGGGCTGCGATGCTTATGTGAAGAAACTTCAACCAGATAAGCTCGAACCCAAATCGGAGAAATGTGTCTTCATAGGATACCCAAAAGAGACTATTGGGTACACCTTCTATCACAGATCTGAGGGCAAGATTTTCGTTGCTAAAATCGGAGCCTTTCTAGAGAAGGAGTTTCTCTCGAAAGAAATGAATGGGAGGAAAGTAGAACTTGATGAGATAACTGTATCTACTCCCTTATTGGAAAGTAGTTCATCACAAGAACCGGTTCCTGTGACAACTACACCAATTAGTGAGGAAGCTAATAATATTGATCATGAAACTTCAGATCAAGTTTCTACTGAACCTCGTAGGTCTACCAGAGTAAGATCTGCACCAGAGTGGTATGGTAATCCAATCCTGGAAGTCATGTTGCTTGACCATGATGAACCTACGAACTATGAGGAAGCGATGATGAGCCCAGATTCCGCAAAATGCTAGAGGCCATGAAATCTGAGATGGGATCCATGTATGAAAACAAAGTATGGACTTTGGATGACTTGCCCGATGATCGGCAAGCAATTGAGAATAAATGGATCTTTAAGAAGAAGACTGACACTGATGGTAATGTAATAGTCTATAAAGCTCGACTTGTTGCGAAAGGTTTTCGACAAGTTCAAGGAGTTTACTACGATGAGACTTTCTCACCCGTAGCGATGCTTAAGTCTGTCGAATCATGTTATCTATTGCTGCATTTCATGATTATGAAATTTGGCAAATGGATGTTAAAACTGCATTCTTGAATGGATTTCTGGAAGAAGAGTTGTATATGATGCAGCCAGAAGGTTTTGTTGATCCAAAAGGTGCTAACAAAGTGTGCAAGCTCCAGCGTTCCATTTATGGACTGGTGCAAGCATCTCGGAGTTGGAATAAACGCTTTGATAGTGTGATCAAAGCATATGGTTTTATACAGACTTTTGGAGAAGCCTGTATTTACAAGAAAGTGAGTGGGAGCTCTGTAGCATTTCTGATATTATATGTAGATGACATATTATTAATTGGAAATGATATAGAATTTCTGGATAGCATAAAGGGATACTTGAATAAAATTTTTTCAATGAAAGACCTCGGTGAAGCTGCTTACATATTGGGCATCAAGATCATAGAGATAGATCAAGACGCTTGATAGGACTTTCACAAAGCACATACCTTGATAAAATTTTGAAAAAAGTTCAAAATAGATCAGGCAAAGAAAGGGTTCTTGCCCGTACTACAAGGGTGAAGTTGAGTCAAACTCAATGCCCGACCACAGCAGAAGATAGAGAGAAAATGAAAGATGTTCCCTATGCTTCAGCCATAGGCTTTATCATGTATGCAATGCGGTGTACCAGACCTGACGTATGCTTAGCAATAAGCTTGGCAGGAAGGTACCAAAGTAATCCAGGAGTGGATCACTGGACAGCGGTCACGAACATCCTGAAATACCGGAAAAGGACTAAGGATATGTTTCTCGTATATGGAGGTGACAAAGAGCTAGTCGTAAATGGTTACGTCGATGCAAGCTTTGACACTGATCCGGACGATTCTAAATCGCAAACCGGATACGTGTTTTTATTAAACGGTGGAGCTGTAAGTTGGTGCAGTTCTAAACAAAGCGTCGTGGCGGGATCTACATGTGAAGCGGAGTACATAGCTGCTTCGGAAGCAGCAAATGAAGGAGTCTGGATGAAGGAGTTCATTTCCGATTTAGGTGTCATACCTAGTGTATCGGGACCAATGAAAATCTTCTATGACAATACTGGTGCAATTGCCTTGGCAAAGGAATCCAGATTTCACAAGAGGACCAAGCACATCAAGAGACGCTTCAATTCCATTCGGGACCAAGTCCAAGTGGGAGACATAGAGATTTGCAAGATACATACGGATCTGAATGTTGCAGACCCATTGACTAAGCCACTCTCACGAGCAAAACATGATCAGCACCAAGACTCCATGGGTGTTAGAATCATTAATATGTAATCTAGATTATTGACTCTAGTGCAAGTGGGAGACTGAAGGAAATATGCCCTAGAGGCAATAATAAAGTTATTATTTATTTCCTCATATCATGACAAATGTTTATTATTCATGCTAGAATTGTATTAACCGGAAACATGATACATGTGTGAATACATAGACAAACATATAGTCACTAGTATGCCTCTACTTGACTAGCTCATTAATCAAAGATGGTTATGTTTCCTAACCATAGACATGTGTTGTCATTTGATTAATGGGATCACATCATTAGGAGAATGATGTGATTGACATGACCCATTCCGTTAGCCTAGCACTTGATCGTTTAGTATATTGCTATTGCTTTCTTCATGACTTATACATGTTCCTGTAACTATGAGAATTATGCAACTCCCGTTTACCGGAGGAACACTTTGGGTACTACCAAACGTCACAACGTAACTGGGTGATTATAAAGGAGTACTACAGGTGTCTCCGAAGGTACATGTTGAGTTGGCGCATTTCGAGATTAGGTTTTGTCACTCCGATTGTCGGAGAGGTATCTCTGGGCCCTCTTGGTAATGCACATCACTATAAGCCTTGCAAGCAATGTAGCTAATGAGTTAGTTACGGAATGATGTATTACGTAACGAGTAAAGAGACTTGCCAGTAACGAGATTGAACTAGGTATTGGATACCGACGATCAAATCTCGGGCAAGTATCATACCGATGACAAAGGGAACAACGTATGTTGTTATGCGGTTTGACCAATAAAGATCTTCGTAGAATATGTGGGAGCCAATATGGGCATCCAGGTCCCGCTATTGGTTATTGACCGGAAACAAGTTCTAGGTCATGTCTACATAGTTCTCGAACCCGTAGGGTCCGCACGCTTAACGTTTCGTTGACGATATAGTATTATATGAGTTATGTATGTTGGTAACCGAATGTTGTCCGGAGTCACGGATAAGATCATGGACATGATGAGGAACTCCGAAATGGTCTGGAGATAAAGTTTGATATATGGGATAATAATGTTTGATCTCCGGAAGAGTTCCGGAATTCACCGGAAGGGGTTCCGGATGTTTCCCGAAATGTTTGGGAACGAGAACACGTTATTTGGGCCAAAGGGGAAAGCCCACAAGGTTTTTGGAAAGCGCAAAAGGAAGTTTTGCGGAGTCCAGGGGCCAGACGCCAGGGTCCCTGGCGTCTGCGTCCAGACGCCGGGAACCCTGGCGTCTGGCCCTGGAGTCCGAGAAGGACTCTTGCCTTTCGGGTGAAACCAACTTTGTGGAGGCTTTTACTCCAAGTTTCGACCCCAAGGCTCAACATATAAATAGAGGGGCAGGGCTAGCACCAAACACACATCAAGAAACACCAAGCCGTGTGCCGGCAACCCCGTACCCTCTAGTTTATCCTCCGTCATAGTCTCCGTAGTGCTTAGGCGAAGCCCTGCGGAGATTGTCCTTCACCAACACCGTCACCACGCCGTCGTGCTGCCGGAACTCATCTACTACTTCGCCCGTCTTGCTGGACTGAGAAGGCGAGGACGTCATCGAGCTGAACGTGTGCAGAACTCGGAGGTGCCGTGCGTTCGGTATTTGGATCGGTCGGATCGTGAAGACGTACGACTACATCAACCGCGTTGATAAACGCTTCCGCTTGGCGATCTTCAAGGGTATGAAGATACACTCCTCCTCTCGTTGCTATGCATCACCATGATCTTGTGTGTGCGTAGGAATTTTTTTGAAATTACTACGTTCCCCAACAGTCTTCACTTGGCATATCCCTCCCCTTTTGTTCGACATTCAGCTTGCCGGCCTGCTTGAAAACCCAACACTCTCTGTGGGTATGGTTTGTAGGTTTTTCGGGGGTGCCGTGAATCTGACATAATTTGTCTAGAATCTTGTTTAGGCTGGATGGTCCATTTCTGCTGCCTTTAAATGGCTTCTTCCGTTGATCGGGTCGAGAGCCCCTGAATCCGGCATTGACCGTCGTGTTCTCTGGGCTGCCATCATTGTTTCGACGCTTGTTTTTGTTGCGTCGTGGCTTCCCGTTGCCGTCCCTAACTTCGGATGTGCTTGGGTCGCTGGTGCCGCTACGGGCCAGCCAGCTGTCCTCGCCCGCCCAAAAGTGGGTCATGAGGCTTGTTAAGGCTGCCAGTCTCCTCGGCTTTTCTTGGCCAAGGTGTCTGGCAATCCATTCGTCCCGGATACTGTGTTTGAAAGCCGCTAAGGCTTCGGCGTCCGGGCAATCGACTATTTGGTTCTTCTTAGTGAGAAATCTGTTCCAGAGCTTTCAGGCTGACTCTCCGAGCTGTTGAATTATGTGACTTAGGTCGTCTGCATCCAGAGGTCGGACATAGGTCCCTTGAAAATTGGCCCTGAAAGCATCCTCGAGCTCTTCCCAACTTCCAATTGAGTTTTCGGGAAGGCTTTTCAACCAGTGCCAAGCTGGTCCCTTTAATTTGAGGGGTAGGTATTTAATGGCATGGAGATCGTCTCCGCGATCCATGTGGATATGAAGGATAAAGTCCTCGATACAGACCCCAGGGTCTGTAGTTCCGTCGTATGCCTCTATATTCACGGGTTTAAATCCTTCCGGAAATTCATGATCTAGTACCTAATCAGTGAAGCACAGGGGGTGTGCGGCACCCCTGTATTTTGTCGTGTCGTGGCATGCTGTCAATGGTTGTTGTGTTCGATTCTGATTCCTAGCTGGTGTTCGATCAATGTGATCATTTCGGTAGCTCTGATCCTGTGCCGGAGCGCGCTTCCTAGATCCGTAGATGGATCTAGCCATACCGGAATTTTTGTCCAGGAGCTCACACAAATCGTGTGCTGACTTGTGTGCGGCATCATTAGCCGTCTTGTCACGGCCACGGGGCGGTCGGTCCGGTTGATCGGTCAGTTTCGGCTGAATGGGCTCTACGGCCTCGTCGTCGAATTCGGGCAGAAGCTTGCGTTTTGGATAGCTCTTTGTGTGACGATCGTCGCCGCATTTTTCTTCTGTGTCGAGCACTTTGTTCCACCTGCGGTTGAGCGTATCCTGCGCGGCCTTAAGCATTTGCTTCTGCTTCTTTACGCTCCTCGTGGTGGCGATAAGCCTTCTGTGGAGGTTCTCTTGTTCCAAGAGTTTTTCTGGGATGATGAGTGCATCATCGTCCGGGCTGTTACCCTCTTCGGAGACAGGTTGTTGAATTTTACCCTTAGGATCGGTGTTATCTGACGTCGGCTCCGGACTGTTTTCACCGTCCCCTGGCTCACCCTGCTCCATTGCTGGGTGTAACACCCCAGATTCGATGCACCAGGTGTCTGCCAGTTATTCGCCGTCGTTGCCATGTCAGTTGCTTGCGTGTTGCATTTTATCATGTCATCATGTGCATTTAATTTTGCATACGTGTTCGTCTCATGCATCCGAGCATTTTCCCCGTTGTCCGTTTTGCAATCCGACACTCCTATGTTCCTCGGCGCCCCCCTTTTGCCTCTCTTTTGTGTGCGGGTGTTAAACGTTCTCGGAATTGACCAAGGTTTGCCAAGCGGCCTTGGTATACCACCAGTAGACCGCCTGTCAAGTTTCGTGCCATTTGGAGTCTGTTTGATACCCCAACGGTTAGCCGGGTAACCGCAAAAGCCCCTTTCTCTTTGCAGCCCAAAACGCCTTCAAAGTGGCCCAAAACCCATCCTAACCCAGTCCATGCTCCCGGTCGTTCAATCACGATTGTGTGGGCGAAAACCGCACTCCATCTGGAGTCTCCTAGCTCCCTCTACCTATAAAATAGTCCCCTCCCCCGAAATTTTCGTCCAAACCCTAGCTCCTTCCTCTTCCTCGCGCCGCCGGACATGTCCACCCTCGCCGGTCGTGTCCGCCCGTCCCTACATCGCCGCCCCGCGCCAGTGGCCGCCCGCCACGTGGCCCGCGCCGCCGACCGCAGC